>NW_028276440.1:0-155837 GCF_052056855.1 Sturnus vulgaris | reverse complement strand
AGTGTGGCTGAGACACAGACCCAGGAGATTTCAGGATTCAGACCAGGGCTTGACGTCATGCCCGATTTTTTAAATCCCTAGCGTTTTCTAAGCTCTCCTCTTTTCAGGGACATCTGCTTTCTTACCACGCACTGCTGTGTTTCATTGCCTTTGTGTGGGATTGATTGACGGCTCAGCCAATCAGAGCTGGGTGGGCGCTGCCCCTGCTGTGTGCTTGATTGACGGCTCAGCCAATCAGAGCTGGCTGGGCGGTGACCCTGCTGTGTGATTGATTGACGGCTCAACCAATCAGAGCTGGCTGGGCGCTGCCCCTGCTGTGTGATTGATTGACGGCTCAGCCAATCAGAGCTGGCTGGGCGCTGCCCCTGCTGTGTGATTGATTGACGGCTCAGGCAGTCACAGCTGGGTTTGCTCTGCCCCTGCTGTGTGATTGGCAGATCTGCCAGGCCATGGCTGGGGACGGGGTTCTGTCCCACCTCATTCCAAGGTCTGTCCCAGCCCCGGCCCCACTCGGGCATTCCGAGCATCCCGACGGGTCTGGGGACATTGATGTCATCCAGCCTCTGACAGCGACCATGGGGACACTGCGGAACCTCATGGAACCAAAGAGACCATTTTGACACTCTGGTGCCTCATGCAATCAGGGGCACCTTTGTGAGACTCAGGACCCCAATGGAACCAAGGGTCAGTGATGAAGCTGTGCGGCCCAGAGAACCAAGGAGCCTTTGTTACACAGCAGGGCCACATGGAGCCCAGGGGCCGTGGTGACTCTGCAGGACCTTAGGGAAGCAAGGGGCCATTGTTTACACTACAGAAGCAGGGAGAATATTGTGACAAGGAGAATATCGGGACACTACAGGGACTCCTGGAATCAAGGAGAACATTGTGACACTGTGAGGCCCCATGGAACCAAGGCAACATGGAACAGGTCTGGCTGGCTGGGCCTCCCCGGGGGCCACCTGGCAAGACTGGCTGATCCTGGAATGTTGAGGACTGCCTCTCATCAGCTCCTGGAGCACTAAGGCTCTGTGCTTTCCTTCCTATGGAAAAGTACCAGCCCCTTTTGCAGGTTCCCACGGCTGAAACTGATATTCCCCCTGAAAAAGCACTACATACAAGGCTTGCTCCCAGCCAAAATCTGCTAGGAGTAACAGCTCTGGGTGGCCACCGTTTCCTGAGGGCTGCCTCTCATCTACCACTCTAAGGGTCGGTGTGAAGTTTCCCTCATTTTTGCCTCATGACCCTCTCAAGAAGACCTCAAGGACCCCCGCCCAGGTTGACTCTGGACAATGGTTTTCTGGCCTGCTTGAGGTGGGTGCTTGCCAAGGGACTCTTTGCAGGTGTGTTGTGCTCACTGGACTGTGCTGTCATGGTACCAGCTGAAGCCTGCATGTACTGCACGACCGCACCTGTCTCTTGGAGCACCACACAATGCTCCATAAATCTCCCCGCCTCTTGGCCACAAGCCACTCGCTTTGGAAAAGGACTACAAAAGAGCGATCCTCTGGAGAAGACCCTGAGTACTCCCCACGGATGACCACCCTTCCATTGGCTGGCCCACCATGACCTTGGTCTCGTCTGTTGGTAGCTACTTCCCCCTTCCCCTCCTTTTCTCTCTCTATACTCCGTTTCCTATATCTCTCCCCTCTAGCGCAACTGAATTGTTTGGCATTCAATAAAAATGCATTGCTGTTGTTGAATAAACTGATTTGTCCCCCGCTATTTACCTGTTTGCACCTCTGAGATCGAACAATCCTCGGCCTGTGTTGGCAGATGGTGACACACCCCCACACCCCCACCCCCCCCCCATCCCCCATGCCCCTGCTTCTCCCAGTTGATTGCTGATCGTGGTGTGACATGGAATGGAACATCCCTTGGGCCAGTCCAGCCCAGCTGTCCCATCCCTGTTCCCTCAGGAACACTTGCCCATCCCAAGTCCATGGGTTGGAGGGGCTTGCAGACACGCCTCGTGGGGCGAGCACTGTGACAAGGACAGGAGAACAGAACAACATTTACACTTACCAAGGGCAGAGAACAGAAGAGCACAGTCTTGGAGAAACGCACAAAGGATGTAGCCGAGGCAAACGGAGCGTGCACAAAACGCAAGGAGAATGTCAGCTCAGCTCTGCAAGGCTGACAAAAGCAGAAGTTATACACAACAATAATATTGCCCTTCCTCAAAAGCGGGGATCAAAGAGCAGTCACCTAAAAAGGACAGTGCATGTTGAAGACACACTCCAAAGAACCATAGAAGGACTTGTGAGAAGGGGTGCAATTATGGCAAATAAATTCCAGGTGGGGTTAACTAATGAATACATCATCAGTGTGAGTGATAAAAGCTCCGATTGCCTGGTGGCCAGTGCACTCGAGGATTGCCCAAGTGACCACCATGGTGTAATAAAGAATACCTGCTCTCAAATCCTCAAAACTGTGTTCAAAAGTTGCTATCCAGCAGATTTCAGTATCAGTGGTGTCCCTGACTCCATTATGCCCCTTGCACACTTTCACGAGGGCCCCTTGGTTCCACGAGGCCCTGCTGGATAACAGTGGACCCTTGGTTCCATTTGGGTCTGTACTGTCAAAATGGCCTCCTTAGTTCTGCACTGCCACAATGCTCTCTCCTTGGTGCCACGAGGCCTTGGTGTGTCACAACAGCCTCTCGGTTCCATGAACTGCCATAGTGTCAGCACGGTCTCTTGCATCTGCAGTATCACGATGGACAATTGGTTACAAGCAGCCCCGCTGTGTCACAACGACTACTTGGTTCATGAGGCCCCACAGTGTCACCATGGCCCCTTGGTTCCCCGAGGCCTCGCTGTAGAACAATGGCCTCTCAGTTCCAGGAGGTTTTGTACTGTCAACAGTGCTCTCCTTGGTTCTACAGTGGCTGCTTGCTTCCATAATTCTTCCTCAGTGTCACAGTGGTCTCCTTGGTTCCATGAGGCTCTGCAATGTCCCAATATCCCATCGTTTCCATGAGCTTCTGTCCCATCAACCATGTCCTTTGCTCCAGTGAGGCCCCACAACGGCACACCGGACCCTTGGCTCCATGAGGTTCCATAGTGTAACATGGGTGCCTTGATTCCAAGAGGTTCTGCTGGGTCACACTGGACCCTTGGTTCCATGAGGTTCCGTGGTATCGCCATGGTTTCCCTGGATCCGCAGTAGCGCTACGGACCATAGGTTTCATGCAGCTTTGCTGTGCTACAGTGGCTCCTTGGTTCCATCAAGTGCCACTGTGTAACAAGGGAATCTTGGTCCCATGAGGTTCTGGACTGTCACAATGGTGTCCTTGGTTCTGGACTCTAACAACGGACCCTTGGTTCCACGAGGTTCCATTACGTCACAATGCTCTCCTTGGTTCCACAAGGCCTTGCTTTGTCACAAGGGACCCTTGGTTCCATGAGCTTCCGTAGTGTAACCATGGTCTCCTGGGATCTGCATTGTCACAATGGACAATTGGTTGCATGGGAGCCTGCTGTGTCACAAGAGAGCCTTAGCTCCATGAGGTTCCGGACTGTCACAGTGGTCTCCCTGCTTCAACGAGGCCCTGGAGTGTCTCGAGGGCTGCTTGGTTCTGTGAGCTTCCACAACGTCCCAATGGTCTCCTTGTTTCTGCAGTGTCATAGTGGACTCTTGGTTCCATGAGGTTCCTAAATGTCACAGGTCTCCTTGGTTCCATGTGGCCCTGCTGTGTCACCACAGCCCCTTGGTTCCAGGAGTTTCTGGGCTGTCAACAGTGGTTCCTTTGTTCCAATCAGGCACCGCTGTGTCACACTGCACCCTGGCTTCCATGAAGTTCTTCAGTGTCACAGTGGCCCCTTGGATCCATGCGGTCCCATGGTGTCACCATGGTCTCCTTGGACCTGCATTGTCATCAGGGACCATTGGTTCCATGTGGCCTGGCTGTGTCACAGTGATGTGGATTCCGTAATTGCCTTCAGTGTCACAATGGAGCCTTGTTTCTGTGAGGCTCTGAACTGTCACAACTGTCTCCTTGGTTCCATCAGCCCCCGCTGTGTCACAAGGGTCCCCTTGGTTCCATGAGCACACCAAAGCTTTGCATAAACATTGAGCAGCACCTGCTTAACACACCTGGGAACATCTGTCTGCATTCAAAAGACAGGTCACAGCTGAGAAAGGCACCAGCAGCTTCCATCTGCAACAGAGATGCAGGGAAAGGACAAGGACAGAGAATTCAGCTGCAAGACTCCGAGAATTCTGCATCCAGACATCATTTCTGGTCCCACTGTCCCTAGTAGAAAGGTGTCATCATTCCAGGTTCCAGGCAGCCTGTACTCAGCATGTGCTTCTACAGTGGGGGTTTGTCGTTTAGGAAAACCTGCTCAGGCTTTTCCCTTCTTTCCTCACAAACAGGAATACTTGTCCTGGGCCTGGATGCAGGCAGAGCCCTGAGGAGAGCACGTGGGACATGGTGCAGTGGGCAGGGACAGCCAGCTGCAGAGTTCAGGGGGAAGGGCTTCTGGTGCAGGGCCAGGCATGTCAGTCCCAGCTGGGCCATGTCAGACATGTCCCCAGGCTGGGCTTGGGGAGCAGCTTGTCCAAACAGGGTCAGCCTGGCAAGGGGCTCATTCTTCAGTGGGCCCACACCTCCTAAGGAGACATTCAGCATCAAGATCACCTGGGGAATGCCTAAGTTGCTTCTTCTTTGAACTGAAAAAGAAAAATTACTCCCTTTTATAAAACTGAAAATCATGAGCTGTACCTTGAAATCTTCCTCCTTAAGAGAACTCCAAAGTGACTCCAAGCAGCTGCACAAGGCCTGGAGACTGGAAGACATTGGAAAGAAGACAAAGAGCTCCTGAGGGTTTTCTGTATTTTAATGATCCCCAACGGTGGATTTGGGGCTGAGTCCAGGAGCCCCAGGCACTGAGAGAAGGTTGAAGAAGCTGCTCAAGGAGTCAGAAGCAAAACTCCAAGTCCCTTGGAGCATCACTGGCCCCACTGAGGGCAGGGACTGCCAAAGGCTCCCCAGGGAGTGGTGAGAGCAGATCCTTGAGGCCAGGATTGCAGGAGCCCGAGGCTGTGAGCAGGGAACTGCAATGCTGAGCAAGGCCTGGGCTGGTTGGAGGAAGCAGAAAGGCCAAGGCCTGAGCCCAGGCCTGGGCCAGCAGGGCCTGTCCCTCACAGGTGGCTCGGGGCTATTCCTGGAGCACTGGGATGGGAGAGGCAGCAAGGACAAATGTCATCAAGCTGTGTGACACTCCAGATGCTCATGGAACCAAGGGCCAGTGTGACACAGCGGGGCCTCATGGAAACAAGAGGCCGTGCTGAGCCTGCGCGCCTGTAACACCCCAGAACACTGAAATGCTGAGGGTGAGCAAAGGCTCCTTTACTCGAGTTTGGTGCAGAGTAGAAACCCCAGCCAGATATTCTCAAGAGGTCAAAACGACACAAAAGTGTACTGGAAAAATACAGAAAACCGAGCTCCTTTGGCAAATGATTTCATACAACATCCAATTCAACGTGCATCACTTAGCGTAGCAGGAACATCATTAACTCGGCCCATGTAAGATGGAAACCTTTAGGCATAAAAATGTTAAACTACCCAAAAACATTCCAGTAAAAGAGGATAAGAAGGTTAAAAGAGAAAAAAGAGACAGAAAGACAGAAGATCTCCAGATAGATATGCAGAGAGCTACCAGCTGCTAGGCTTCCAGTGTGGCTGAGACACAGACCCAGGAGATTTCAGGATTCAGACCAGGGCTTGACGTCATGCCCGATTTTTTAAATCCCTAGCGTTTTCTAAGCTCTCCTCTTTTCAGGGACATCTGCTTTCTTACCACGCACTGCTGTGTTTCATTGCCTTTGTGTGGGATTGATTGACGGCTCAGCCAATCAGAGCTGGGTGGGCGCTGCCCCTGCTGTGTGCTTGATTGACGGCTCAGCCAATCAGAGCTGGCTGGGCGGTGACCCTGCTGTGTGATTGATTGACGGCTCAACCAATCAGAGCTGGCTGGGCGCTGCCCCTGCTGTGTGATTGATTGACGGCTCAGCCAATCAGAGCTGGCTGGGCGCTGCCCCTGCTGTGTGATTGATTGACGGCTCAGGCAGTCACAGCTGGGTTTGCTCTGCCCCTGCTGTGTGATTGGCAGATCTGCCAGGCCATGGCTGGGGACGGGGTTCTGTCCCACCTCATTCCAAGGTCTGTCCCAGCCCCGGCCCCACTCGGGCATTCCGAGCATCCCAACGGGTCTGGGGACATTGATGTCATCCAGCCTCTGACAGCGACCATGGGGACACTGCGGAACCTCATGGAACCAAAGAGACCATTTTGACACTCTGGTGCCTCATGCAATCAGGGGCACCTTTGTGAGACTCAGGACCCCAATGGAACCAAGGGTCAGTGATGAAGCTGTGCGGCCCAGAGAACCAAGGAGCCTTTGTTACACAGCAGGGCCACATGGAGCCCAGGGGCCGTGGTGACTCTGCAGGACCTTAGGGAAGCAAGGGGCCATTGTTTACACTACAGAAGCAGGGAGAATATTGTGACAAGGAGAATATCGGGACACTACAGGGACTCCTGGAATCAAGGAGAACATTGTGACACTGTGAGGCCCCATGGAACCAAGGCAACATGGAACAGGTCTGGCTGGCTGGGCCTCCCCGGGGGCCACCTGGCAAGACTGGCTGATCCTGGAATGTTGAGGACTGCCTCTCATCAGCTCCTGGAGCACTAAGGCTCTGTGCTTTCCTTCCTATGGAAAAGTACCAGCCCCTTTTGCAGGTTCCCACGGCTGAAACTGATATTCCCCCTGAAAAAGCACTACATACAAGGCTTGCTCCCAGCCAAAATCTGCTAGGAGTAACAGCTCTGGGTGGCCACCGTTTCCTGAGGGCTGCCTCTCATCTACCACTCTAAGGGTCGGTGTGAAGTTTCCCTCATTTTTGCCTCATGACCCTCTCAAGAAGACCTCAAGGACCCCCGCCCAGGTTGACTCTGGACAATGGTTTTCTGGCCTGCTTGAGGTGGGTGCTTGCCAAGGGACTCTTTGCAGGTGTGTTGTGCTCACTGGACTGTGCTGTCATGGTACCAGCTGAAGCCTGCATGTACTGCACGACCGCACCTGTCTCTTGGAGCACCACACAATGCTCCATAAATCTCCCCGCCTCTTGGCCACAAGCCACTCGCTTTGGAAAAGGACTACAAAAGAGCGATCCTCTGGAGAAGACCCTGAGTACTCCCCACGGATGACCACCCTTCCATTGGCTGGCCCACCATGACCTTGGTCTCGTCTGTTGGTAGCTACTTCCCCCTTCCCCTCCTTTTCTCTCTCTATACTCCGTTTCCTATATCTCTCCCCTCTAGCGCAACTGAATTGTTTGGCATTCAATAAAAATGCATTGCTGTTGTTGAATAAACTGATTTGTCCCCCGCTATTTACCTGTTTGCACCTCTGAGATCGAACAATCCTCGGCCTGTGTTGGCAGATGGTGACACACCCCCACCCCCCCACCCCCCCCCCATCCCCCATGCCCCTGCTTCTCCCAGTTGATTGCTGATCGTGGTGTGACATGGAATGGAACATCCCTTGGGCCAGTCCAGCCCAGCTGTCCCATCCCTGTTCCCTCAGGAACACTTGCCCATCCCAAGTCCATGGGTTGGAGGGGCTTGCAGACACGCCTCGTGGGGCGAGCACTGTGACAAGGACAGGAGAACAGAACAACATTTACACTTACCAAGGGCAGAGAACAGAAGAGCACAGTCTTGGAGAAACGCACAAAGGATGTAGCCGAGGCAAACGGAGCGTGCACAAAACGCAAGGAGAATGTCAGCTCAGCTCTGCAAGGCTGACAAAAGCAGAAGTTATACACAACAATAATATTGCCCTTCCTCAAAAGCGGGGATCAAAGAGCAGTCACCTAAAAAGGACAGTGCATGTTGAAGACACACTCCAAAGAACCATAGAAGGACTTGTGAGAAGGGGTGCAATTATGGCAAATAAATTCCAGGTGGGGTTAACTAATGAATACATCATCAGTGTGAGTGATAAAAGCTCCGATTGCCTGGTGGCCAGTGCACTCGAGGATTGCCCAAGTGACCACCATGGTGTAATAAAGAATACCTGCTCTCAAATCCTCAAAACTGTGTTCAAAAGTTGCTATCCAGCAGATTTCAGTATCAGTGGTGTCCCTGACTCCATTATGCCCCTTGCACACTTTCACGAGGGCCCCTTGGTTCCACGAGGCCCTGCTGGATAACAGTGGACCCTTGGTTCCATTTGGGTCTGTACTGTCAAAATGGCCTCCTTAGTTCTGCACTGCCACAATGCTCTCTCCTTGGTGCCACGAGGCCTTGGTGTGTCACAACAGCCTCTCGGTTCCATGAACTGCCATAGTGTCAGCACGGTCTCTTGCATCTGCAGTATCACGATGGACAATTGGTTACAAGCAGCCCCGCTGTGTCACAACGACTACTTGGTTCATGAGGCCCCACAGTGTCACCATGGCCCCTTGGTTCCCCGAGGCCTCGCTGTAGAACAATGGCCTCTCAGTTCCAGGAGGTTTTGTACTGTCAACAGTGCTCTCCTTGGTTCTACAGTGGCTGCTTGCTTCCATAATTCTTCCTCAGTGTCACAGTGGTCTCCTTGGTTCCATGAGGCTCTGCAATGTCCCAATATCCCATCGTTTCCATGAGCTTCTGTCCCATCAACCATGTCCTTTGCTCCAGTGAGGCCCCGCAACGGCACACCGGACCCTTGGCTCCATGAGGTTCCATAGTGTAACATGGGTGCCTTGATTCCAAGAGGTTCTGCTGGGTCACACTGGACCCTTGGTTCCATGAGGTTCCGTGGTATCGCCATGGTTTCCCTGGATCCGCAGTAGCGCTACGGACCATAGGTTTCATGCAGCTTTGCTGTGCTACAGTGGCTCCTTGGTTCCATCAAGTGCCACTGTGTAACAAGGGAATCTTGGTCCCATGAGGTTCTGGACTGTCACAATGGTGTCCTTGGTTCTGGACTCTAACAACGGACCCTTGGTTCCACGAGGTTCCATTACGTCACAATGCTCTCCTTGGTTCCACAAGGCCTTGCTTTGTCACAATGGACCCTTGGTTCCATGAGCTTCCGTAGTGTAACCATGGTCTCCTGGGATCTGCATTGTCACAATGGACAATTGGTTGCATGGGAGCCTGCTGTGTCACAAGAGAGCCTTAGCTCCATGAGGTTCTGGACTGTCACAGTGGTCTCCCTGCTTCAACGAGGCCCTGGAGTGTCTCGAGGGCTGCTTGGTTCTGTGAGCTTCCACAACGTCCCAATGGTCTCCTTGTTTCTGCAGTGTCATAGTGGACTCTTGGTTCCATTAGGTTCCTAAATGTCACAGGTCTCCTTGGTTCCATGTGGCCCTGCTGTGTCACCCCAGCCCCTTGGTTCCAGGAGTTTCTGGGCTGTCAACAGTGGTTCCTTTGTTCCAATCAGGCACCGCTGTGTCACACTGCACCCTGGCTTCCATGAAGTTCTTCAGTGTCACAGTGGCCCCTTGGATCCATGCGGTCCCATGGTGTCACCATGGTCTCCTTGGACCTGCATTGTCATCAGGGACCATTGGTTCCATGTGGCCTGGCTGTGTCACAGTGATGTGGATTCCGTAATTGCCTTCAGTGTCACAATGGAGCCTTGTTTCTGTGAGGCTCTGAACTGTCACAACTGTCTCCTTGGTTCCATCAGCCCCCGCTGTGTCACAAGGGTCCCCTTGGTTCCATGAGCACACCAAAGCTTTGCATAAACATTGAGCAGCACCTGCTTAACACACCTGGGAACATCTGTCTGCATTCAAAAGACAGGTCACAGCTGAGAAAGGCACCAGCAGCTTCCATCTGCAACAGAGATGCAGGGAAAGGACAAGGACAGAGAATTCAGCTGCAAGACTCCGAGAATTCTGCATCCAGACATCATTTCTGGTCCCACTGTCCCTAGTAGAAAGGTGTCATCATTCCAGGTTCCAGGCAGCCTGTACTCAGCATGTGCTTCTACAGTGGGGGTTTGTCGTTTAGGAAAACCTGCTCAGGCTTTTCCCTTCTTTCCTCACAAACAGGAATACTTGTCCTGGGCCTGGATGCAGGCAGAGCCCTGAGGAGAGCACGTGGGACATGGTGCAGTGGGCAGGGACAGCCAGCTGCAGAGTTCAGGGGGAAGGGCTTCTGGTGCAGGGCCAGGCATGTCAGTCCCAGCTGGGCCATGTCAGACATGTCCCCAGGCTGGGCTTGGGGAGCAGCTTGTCCAAACAGGGTCAGCCTGGCAAGGGGCTCATTCTTCAGTGGGCCCACACCTCCTAAGGAGACATTCAGCATCAAGATCACCTGGGGAATGCCTAAGTTGCTTCTTCTTTGAACTGAAAAAGAAAAATTACTCCCTTTTATAAAACTGAAAATCATGAGCTGTACCTTGAAATCTTCCTCCTTAAGAGAACTCCAAAGTGACTCCAAGCAGCTGCACAAGGCCTGGAGACTGGAAGACATTGGAAAGAAGACAAAGAGCTCCTGAGGGTTTTCTGTATTTTAATGATCCCCAACGGTGGATTTGGGGCTGAGTCCAGGAGCCCCAGGCACTGAGAGAAGGTTGAAGAAGCTGCTCAAGGAGTCAGAAGCAAAACTCCAAGTCCCTTGGAGCATCACTGGCCCCACTGAGGGCAGGGACTGCCAAAGGCTCCCCAGGGAGTGGTGAGAGCAGATCCTTGAGGCCAGGATTGCAGGAGCCCGAGGCTGTGAGCAGGGAACTGCAATGCTGAGCAAGGCCTGGGCTGGTTGGAGGAAGCAGAAAGGCCAAGGCCTGAGCCCAGGCCTGGGCCAGCAGGGCCTGTCCCTCACAGGTGGCTCGGGGCTATTCCTGGAGCACTGGGATGGGAGAGGCAGCAAGGACAAATGTCATCAAGCTGTGTGACACTCCAGATGCTCATGGAACCAAGGGCCAGTGTGACACAGCGGGGCCTCATGGAAACAAGAGGCCGTGCTGAGCCTGCGCGCCTGTAACACCCCAGAACACTGAAATGCTGAGGGTGAGCAAAGGCTCCTTTACTCGAGTTTGGTGCAGAGTAGAAACCCCAGCCAGATATTCTCAAGAGGTCAAAACGACACAAAAGTGTACTGGAAAAATACAGAAAACCGAGCTCCTTTGGCAAATGATTTCATACAACATCCAATTCAACGTGCATCACTTAGCGTAGCAGGAACATCATTAACTCGGCCCATGTAAGATGGAAACCTTTAGGCATAAAAATGTTAAACTACCCAAAAACATTCCAGTAAAAGAGGATAAGAAGGTTAAAAGAGAAAAAAGAGACAGAAAGACAGAAGATCTCCAGATAGATATGCAGAGAGCTACCAGCTGCTAGGCTTCCAGTGTGGCTGAGACACAGACCCAGGAGATTTCAGGATTCAGACCAGGGCTTGACGTCATGCCCGATTTTTTAAATCCCTAGCGTTTTCTAAGCTCTCCTCTTTTCAGGGACATCTGCTTTCTTACCACGCACTGCTGTGTTTCATTGCCTTTGTGTGGGATTGATTGACGGCTCAGCCAATCAGAGCTGGGTGGGCGCTGCCCCTGCTGTGTGCTTGATTGACGGCTCAGCCAATCAGAGCTGGCTGGGCGGTGACCCTGCTGTGTGATTGATTGACGGCTCAACCAATCAGAGCTGGCTGGGCGCTGCCCCTGCTGTGTGATTGATTGACGGCTCAGCCAATCAGAGCTGGCTGGGCGCTGCCCCTGCTGTGTGATTGATTGACGGCTCAGGCAGTCACAGCTGGGTTTGCTCTGCCCCTGCTGTGTGATTGGCAGATCTGCCAGGCCATGGCTGGGGACGGGGTTCTGTCCCACCTCATTCCAAGGTCTGTCCCAGCCCCGGCCCCACTCGGGCATTCCGAGCATCCCGACGGGTCTGGGGACATTGATGTCATCCAGCCTCTGACAGCGACCATGGGGACACTGCGGAACCTCATGGAACCAAAGAGACCATTTTGACACTCTGGTGCCTCATGCAATCAGGGGCACCTTTGTGAGACTCAGGACCCCAATGGAACCAAGGGTCAGTGATGAAGCTGTGCGGCCCAGAGAACCAAGGAGCCTTTGTTACACAGCAGGGCCACATGGAGCCCAGGGGCCGTGGTGACTCTGCAGGACCTTAGGGAAGCAAGGGGCCATTGTTTACACTACAGAAGCAGGGAGAATATTGTGACAAGGAGAATATCGGGACACTACAGGGACTCCTGGAATCAAGGAGAACATTGTGACACTGTGAGGCCCCATGGAACCAAGGCAACATGGAACAGGTCTGGCTGGCTGGGCCTCCCCGGGGGCCACCTGGCAAGACTGGCTGATCCTGGAATGTTGAGGACTGCCTCTCATCAGCTCCTGGAGCACTAAGGCTCTGTGCTTTCCTTCCTATGGAAAAGTACCAGCCCCTTTTGCAGGTTCCCACGGCTGAAACTGATATTCCCCCTGAAAAAGCACTACATACAAGGCTTGCTCCCAGCCAAAATCTGCTAGGAGTAACAGCTCTGGGTGGCCACCGTTTCCTGAGGGCTGCCTCTCATCTACCACTCTAAGGGTCGGTGTGAAGTTTCCCTCATTTTTGCCTCATGACCCTCTCAAGAAGACCTCAAGGACCCCCGCCCAGGTTGACTCTGGACAATGGTTTTCTGGCCTGCTTGAGGTGGGTGCTTGCCAAGGGACTCTTTGCAGGTGTGTTGTGCTCACTGGACTGTGCTGTCATGGTACCAGCTGAAGCCTGCATGTACTGCACGACCGCACCTGTCTCTTGGAGCACCACACAATGCTCCATAAATCTCCCCGCCTCTTGGCCACAAGCCACTCGCTTTGGAAAAGGACTACAAAAGAGCGATCCTCTGGAGAAGACCCTGAGTACTCCCCACGGATGACCACCCTTCCATTGGCTGGCCCACCATGACCTTGGTCTCGTCTGTTGGTAGCTACTTCCCCCTTCCCCTCCTTTTCTCTCTCTATACTCCGTTTCCTATATCTCTCCCCTCTAGCGCAACTGAATTGTTTGGCATTCAATAAAAATGCATTGCTGTTGTTGAATAAACTGATTTGTCCCCCGCTATTTACCTGTTTGCACCTCTGAGATCGAACAATCCTCGGCCTGTGTTGGCAGATGGTGACACACCCCCACCCCCCCACCCCCCCCCCATCCCCCATGCCCCTGCTTCTCCCAGTTGATTGCTGATCGTGGTGTGACATGGAATGGAACATCCCTTGGGCCAGTCCAGCCCAGCTGTCCCATCCCTGTTCCCTCAGGAACACTTGCCCATCCCAAGTCCATGGGTTGGAGGGGCTTGCAGACACGCCTCGTGGGGCGAGCACTGTGACAAGGACAGGAGAACAGAACAACATTTACACTTACCAAGGGCAGAGAACAGAAGAGCACAGTCTTGGAGAAACGCACAAAGGATGTAGCCGAGGCAAACGGAGCATGCACAAAACGCAAGGAGAATGTCAGCTCAGCTCTGCAAGGCTGACAAAAGCAGAAGTTATACACAACAATAATATTGCCCTTCCTCAAAAGCGGGGATCAAAGAGCAGTCACCTAAAAAGGACAGTGCATGTTGAAGACACACTCCAAAGAACCATAGAAGGACTTGTGAGAAGGGGTGCAATTATGGCAAATAAATTCCAGGTGGGGTTAACTAATGAATACATCATCAGTGTGAGTGATAAAAGCTCCGATTGCCTGGTGGCCAGTGCACTCGAGGATTGCCCAAGTGACCACCATGGTGTAATAAAGAATACCTGCTCTCAAATCCTCAAAACTGTGTTCAAAAGTTGCTATCCAGCAGATTTCAGTATCAGTGGTGTCCCTGACTCCATTATGCCCCTTGCACACTTTCACGAGGGCCCCTTGGTTCCACGAGGCCCTGCTGGATAACAGTGGACCCTTGGTTCCATTTGGGTCTGTACTGTCAAAATGGCCTCCTTAGTTCTGCACTGCCACAATGCTCTCTCCTTGGTGCCACGAGGCCTTGGTGTGTCACAACAGCCTCTCGGTTCCATGAACTGCCATAGTGTCAGCACGGTCTCTTGCATCTGCAGTATCACGATGGACAATTGGTTACAAGCAGCCCCGCTGTGTCACAACGACTACTTGGTTCATGAGGCCCCACAGTGTCACCATGGCCCCTTGGTTCCCCGAGGCCTCGCTGTAGAACAATGGCCTCTCAGTTCCAGGAGGTTTTGTACTGTCAACAGTGCTCTCCTTGGTTCTACAGTGGCTGCTTGCTTCCATAATTCTTCCTCAGTGTCACAGTGGTCTCCTTGGTTCCATGAGGCTCTGCAATGTCCCAATATCCCATCGTTTCCATGAGCTTCTGTCCCATCAACCATGTCCTTTGCTCCAGTGAGGCCCCGCAACGGCACACCGGACCCTTGGCTCCATGAGGTTCCATAGTGTAACATGGGTGCCTTGATTCCAAGAGGTTCTGCTGGGTCACACTGGACCCTTGGTTCCATGAGGTTCCGTGGTATCGCCATGGTTTCCCTGGATCCGCAGTATCGCTACGGACCATAGGTTTCATGCAGCTTTGCTGTGCTACAGTGGCTCCTTGGTTCCATCAAGTGCCACTGTGTAACAAGGGAATCTTGGTCCCATGAGGTTCTGGACTGTCACAATGGTGTCCTTGGTTCTGGACTCTAACAACGGACCCTTGGTTCCACGAGGTTCCATTACGTCACAATGCTCTCCTTGGTTCCACAAGGCCTTGCTTTGTCACAATGGACCCTTGGTTCCATGAGCTTCCGTAGTGTAACCATGGTCTCCTGGGATCTGCATTGTCACAATGGACAATTGGTTGCATGGGAGCCTGCTGTGTCACAAGAGAGCCTTAGCTCCATGAGGTTCTGGACTGTCACAGTGGTCTCCCTGCTTCAATGAGGCCCTGGAGTGTCTCGAGGGCTGCTTGGTTCTGTGAGCTTCCACAACGTCCCAATGGTCTCCTTGTTTCTGCAGTGTCATAGTGGACTCTTGGTTCCATGAGGTTCCTAAATGTCACAGGTCTCCTTGGTTCCATGTGGCCCTGCTGTGTCACCACAGCCCCTTGGTTCCAGGAGTTTCTGGGCTGTCAGCAGTGGTTCCTTTGTTCCAATCAGGCACCGCTGTGTCACACTGCACCCTGGCTTCCATGAAGTTCTTCAGTGTCACAGTGGCCCCTTGGATCCATGCGGTCCCATGGTGTCACCATGGTCTCCTTGGACCTGCATTGTCATCAGGGACCATTGGTTCCATGTGGCCTGGCTGTGTCACAGTGATGTGGATTCCGTAATTGCCTTCAGTGTCACAATGGAGCCTTGTTTCTGTGAGGCTCTGAACTGTCACAACTGTCTCCTTGGTTCCATCAGCCCCCGCTGTGTCACAAGGGTCCCCTTGGTTCCATGAGCACACCAAAGCTTTGCATAAACATTGAGCAGCACCTGCTTAACACACCTGGGAACATCTGTCTGCATTCAAAAGACAGGTCACAGCTGAGAAAGGCACCAGCAGCTTCCATCTGCAACAGAGATGCAGGGAAAGGACAAGGACAGAGAATTCAGCTGCAAGACTCCGAGAATTCTGCATCCAGACATCATTTCTGGTCCCACTGTCCCTAGTAGAAAGGTGTCATCATTCCAGGTTCCAGGCAGCCTGTACTCAGCATGTGCTTCTACAGTGGGGGTTTGTCGTTTAGGAAAACCTGCTCAGGCTTTTCCCTTCTTTCCTCACAAACAGGAATACTTGTCCTGGGCCTGGATGCAGGCAGAGCCCTGAGGAGAGCACGTGGGACATGGTGCAGTGGGCAGGGACAGCCAGCTGCAGAGTTCAGGGGGAAGGGCTTCTGGTGCAGGGCCAGGCATGTCAGTCCCAGCTGGGCCATGTCAGACATGTCCCCAGGCTGGGCTTGGGGAGCAGCTTGTCCAAACAGGGTCAGCCTGGCAAGGGGTTCATTCTTCAGTGGGCCCACACCTCCTAAGGAGACATTCAGCATCAAGATCACCTGGGGAATGCCTAAGTTGCTTCTTCTTTGAACTGAAAAAGAAAAATTACTCCCTTTTATAAAACTGAAAATCATGAGCTGTACCTTGAAATCTTCCTCCTTAAGAGAACTCCAAAGTGACTCCAAGCAGCTGCACAAGGCCTGGAGACTGGAAGACATTGGAAAGAAGACAAAGAGCTCCTGAGGGTTTTCTGTATTTTAATGATCCCCAACGGTGGATTTGGGGCTGAGTCCAGGAGCCCCAGGCACTGAGAGAAGGTTGAAGAAGCTGCTCAAGGAGTCAGAAGCAAAACTCCAAGTCCCTTGGAGCATCACTGGCCCCACTGAGGGCAGGGACTGCCAAAGGCTCCCCAGGGAGTGGTGAGAGCAGATCCTTGAGGCCAGGATTGCAGGAGCCCGAGGCTGTGAGCAGGGAACTGCAATGCTGAGCAAGGTCTGGGCTGGTTGGAGGAAGCAGAAAGGCCAAGGCCTGAGCCCAGGCCTGGGCCAGCAGGGCCTGTCCCTCACAGGTGGCTCGGGGCTGTTCCTGGAGCACTGGGATGGGAGAGGCAGCAAGGACAAATGTCATCAAGCTGTGTGACACTCCAGATGCTCATGGAACCAAGGGCCAGTGTGACACAGCGGGGCCTCATGGAAACAAGAGGCCGTGCTGAGCCTGCGCGCCTGTAACACCCCAGAACACTGAAATGCTGAGGGTGAGCAAAGGCTCCTTTACTCGAGTTTGGTGCAGAGTAGAAACCCCAGCCAGATATTCTCAAGAGGTCAAAACGACACAAAAGTGTACTGGAAAAATACAGAAAACCGAGCTCCTTTGGCAAATGATTTCATACAACATCCAATTCAACGTGCATCACTTAGCGTAGCAGGAACATCATTAACTCGGCCCATGTAAGATGGAAACCTTTAGGCATAAAAATGTTAAACTACCCAAAAACATTCCAGTAAAAGAGGATAAGAAGGTTAAAAGAGAAAAAAGAGACAGAAAGACAGAAGATCTCCAGATAGATATGCAGAGAGCTACCAGCTGCTAGGCTTCCAGTGTGGCTGAGACACAGACCCAGGAGATTTCAGGATTCAGACCAGGGCTTGACGTCATGCCCGATTTTTTAAATCCCTAGCGTTTTCTAAGCTCTCCTCTTTTCAGGGACATCTGCTTTCTTACCACGCACTGCTGTGTTTCATTGCCTTTGTGTGGGATTGATTGACGGCTCAGCCAATCAGAGCTGGGTGGGCGCTGCCCCTGCTGTGTGCTTGATTGACGGCTCAGCCAATCAGAGCTGGCTGGGCGGTGACCCTGCTGTGTGATTGATTGACGGCTCAACCAATCAGAGCTGGCTGGGCGCTGCCCCTGCTGTGTGATTGATTGACGGCTCAGCCAATCAGAGCTGGCTGGGCGCTGCCCCTGCTGTGTGATTGATTGACGGCTCAGGCAGTCACAGCTGGGTTTGCTCTGCCCCTGCTGTGTGATTGGCAGATCTGCCAGGCCATGGCTGGGGACGGGGTTCTGTCCCACCTCATTCCAAGGTCTGTCCCAGCCCCGGCCCCACTCGGGCATTCCGAGCATCCCGACGGGTCTGGGGACATTGATGTCATCCAGCCTCTGACAGCGACCATGGGGACACTGCGGAACCTCATGGAACCAAAGAGACCATTTTGACACTCTGGTGCCTCATGCAATCAGGGGCACCTTTGTGAGACTCAGGACCCCAATGGAACCAAGGGTCAGTGATGAAGCTGTGCGGCCCAGAGAACCAAGGAGCCTTTGTTACACAGCAGGGCCACATGGAGCCCAGGGGCCGTGGTGACTCTGCAGGACCTTAGGGAAGCAAGGGGCCATTGTTTACACTACAGAAGCAGGGAGAATATTGTGACAAGGAGAATATCGGGACACTACAGGGACTCCTGGAATCAAGGAGAACATTGTGACACTGTGAGGCCCCATGGAACCAAGGCAACATGGAACAGGTCTGTCTGGCTGGGCCTCCCCGGGGGCCACCTGGCAAGACTGGCTGATCCTGGAATGTTGAGGACTGCCTCTCATCAGCTCCTGGAGCACTAAGGCTCTGTGCTTTCCTTCCTATGGAAAAGTACCAGCCCCTTTTGCAGGTTCCCACGGCTGAAACTGATATTCCCCCTGAAAAAGCACTACATACAAGGCTTGCTCCCAGCCAAAATCTGCTAGGAGTAACAGCTCTGGGTGGCCACCGTTTCCTGAGGGCTGCCTCTCATCTACCACTCTAAGGGTCGGTGTGAAGTTTCCCTCATTTTTGCCTCATGACCCTCTCAAGAAGACCTCAAGGACCCCCGCCCAGGTTGACTCTGGACAATGGTTTTCTGGCCTGCTTGAGGTGGGTGCTTGCCAAGGGACTCTTTGCAGGTGTGTTGTGCTCACTGGACTGTGCTGTCATGGTACCAGCTGAAGCCTGCATGTACTGCACGACCGCACCTGTCTCTTGGAGCACCACACAATGCTCCATAAATCTCCCCGCCTCTTGGCCACAAGCCACTCGCTTTGGAAAAGGACTACAAAAGAGCGATCCTCTGGAGAAGACCCTGAGTACTCCCCACGGATGACCACCCTTCCATTGGCTGGCCCACCATGACCTTGGTCTCGTCTGTTGGTAGCTACTTCCCCCTTCCCCTCCTTTTCTCTCTCTATACTCCGTTTCCTATATCTCTCCCCTCTAGCGCAACTGAATTGTTTGGCATTCAATAAAAATGCATTGCTGTTGTTGAATAAACTGATTTGTCCCCCGCTATTTACCTGTTTGCACCTCTGAGATCGAACAATCCTCGGCCTGTGTTGGCAGATGGTGACACACCCCCACCCCCCCACCCCCCCCCCCATCCCCCATGCCCCTGCTTCTCCCAGTTGATTGCTGATCGTGGTGTGACATGGAATGGAACATCCCTTGGGCCAGTCCAGCCCAGCTGTCCCATCCCTGTTCCCTCAGGAACACTTGCCCATCCCAAGTCCATGGGTTGGAGGGGCTTGCAGACACGCCTCGTGGGGCGAGCACTGTGACAAGGACAGGAGAACAGAACAACATTTACACTTACCAAGGGCAGAGAACAGAAGAGCACAGTCTTGGAGAAACGCACAAAGGATGTAGCCGAGGCAAACGGAGCGTGCACAAAACGCAAGGAGAATGTCAGCTCAGCTCTGCAAGGCTGACAAAAGCAGAAGTTATACACAACAATAATATTGCCCTTCCTCAAAAGCGGGGATCAAAGAGCAGTCACCTAAAAAGGACAGTGCATGTTGAAGACACACTCCAAAGAACCATAGAAGGACTTGTGAGAAGGGGTGCAATTATGGCAAATAAATTCCAGGTGGGGTTAACTAATGAATACATCATCAGTGTGAGTGATAAAAGCTCCGATTGCCTGGTGGCCAGTGCACTCGAGTAGATGAAGGATTGCCCAAGTGTCCTGGTTTCGGCCAAATTTGGGGGAAAACCTCCAGGAGGAGCCCCCAGACAGCAAACCCCACGACTCCTCCCCCCCCCACCCCACCGGGTTCGGGAAGAATTTCCTTGGAGAAGAGTGGGAGAAAAAACCTGTTTATTTAACAAGCAAGACACTCCCCAGCACAGGGAAAAAAAAACAACACCAGCTGACAAAAAACTCTTTCACCGTTCTGAAGGGATGACAAGTTCAGTCTCTCTGGCGAGTGGTCGCGCAGTTATCAGTCTCTGGCGCTGGGGATGACTGCTGCAGGTGACAAAGTGTAGACTCCCGGTGTTTCTTGGGGTTCCCAGGTCCCCGTCCGTTCAGATGGTATCCAGGAGAGGGAGGGGACGGGGTGGAAGAGAAAACAGTCCAGGGAAAAAGTTGGACTGCCTAGCTGAACTAACTAATAAGCAGAAAGCAAGGGCAAAGCGAAGGAAAGAAAAAGGCAGAAGCGAGCAAGCAGGCAAGCAAGCAGGCAAGCAAGCAAGCAAGCAAGCAGGCAAGCAAGCAAGCAAGCAAGCAGGCAAGCAAGCAAGCCGAGCTAAAACCTCTCCTAAACATAGACCATGGGGGAGGTGAGCCGGCTGATAACAAGACAAAACAAAGCTTCACTCTCAGACTCAGTCCTGGAAGCACAGGACATAATACCAAACATAATCAGGACACACGATTGGAGATAGAAACACCATAACATCACCCTAGGACATTCCACCCCTTATCTCCATATCGTGAACATACTAAACAGCATGTAAAAACTTCAGCAAGTAGAAATTTCCATCTTTCACTTATTCGGACACATTTTCTTCCATCTCACTTGCTCAAACCTTCGACACTTACACATTTCCTTCTATCTCACTTGCTCAGACCTTTGACACTTACATATTTCCTTCTGTCTCATGCTGCCTCACCCCACAATCAGATCTCCCTGAGGCACACATCGTGTTGTTCCATCTCTCTGCATTACCCACCATGTACAACCTGGTCCTTGAGCAAAGACAATCCCACGAATGGGTTTGTCTGTACTCGGGGCAGAATTGATCCAAACTGCCTTCCCTAACAAACCTCTGATATGTGCCACTGGGACTTTGTCTCCATCTACTATATTCAGGGACTCAGACTGGGCAGGGCCCGCTCGGTTGGTGGAACCCCGGGTGTTAACTAACCAAGTGGCCTTTGCTAAATGCTGCTCCCAGTTTTTGAATGATCCCCCACCCAATGCTCTCAAGGTGGTTTTTAACAGTCCATTGTACCTTTCCACCTTCCCTGCAGCTGGTGCATGGTAGGGGATATGGTACACCCACTCAATGCCATGTTCCCTAGCCCAAGTGTTGATAAGGCTATTCTTGAAATGAGTCCCATTGTCTGACTCAATCCTCTCAGGGGTGCCATGCCTCCAAAGGACCTGCTTTTCCAGGCCCAGGATGGTGTTACGGGCTGTAGCGTGAGACACAGGGTAGGTCTCCAACCATCCAGTGGTGGCTTCCACCATGGTCAGTACATAGCGCTTGCCTTGGCGTGTCTGGGGCAGTGTGATGTAGTCAATCTGCCAGGCCTCTCCATACTTGTACTTGGACCACCGCCCCCCATACCAGAGGGGCTTCACCCGCTTGGCTTGCTTGATGGCAGCGCACGTCTCACAGTCATGGATAACTTGAGAAATACTGTCCATGGTTAGATCCACCCCTCGGTCTCGTGCCCACTTATATGTGGCATCTCTGCCCTGATGACCTGAGGCATCATGGGCCCATCGAGCCAGGAACAACTCTCCCTTGTGTTCCCAATCAAGGTCTATCTTCGACACCCCTATCTTTGCAGCCTGATCTACCTGCTGATTGTTTTTCTGCTCTTCATTAGCCCTACTTCTGGGAACATGGGCATCTACATGGCGAACCTTCACAGGTAATTTCTCTAACCGGGTAGCGATATCTTTCCACTCTTCGGCAGCCCAAATTGGTTTTCCTCTACGCTGCCAGTTAGCCTCTTTCCATCTCTCCAACCATCCCCACAGAGCATTGGCTACCATCCATGAATCGGTATAAAGGTAAAGCTTTGGCCACTTCTCTCTTTCAGCAATGTCTAAGGCCAGTTGAACCGCTTTGAGTTCAGCAAGTTGACTGGATCCACCCTCTCCTTCAGTGGCCTCTGCTACCCGTCGCGTGGGGCTCCATACGGCTGCTTTCCACCTCCGATTCATCCCCACAATGCGACAGGAACCGTCGGTGAATAGAGCATAGCGTGTTTCCTCTGCTGGCAGTTGGTTATATGGTGGAGCTTCTTCAGCCCGTGTCACTGGTTCTTGTTCCTCATCTGTGACACCAAAACTTTCACCTTCAGGCCAATTTGTAATTACTTCCAAAATCCCAGGGCGATTCAGTTTTCCAATCCGGGTGCGCTGTGTAATGAGGGCAATCCACTTGCTCCATGTAGCACTGGTGGCATGGTGGGTTGAGGGAACCTTTCCTCTGAACATCCACCCCAGCACTGGTAGTCGGGGTGCCAGAAGGAGTTGTGCTTCTGTGCCAACCACCTCTGAGGCTGCTTGGACCCCTTCGTAGGCAGCCAAGATCTCCTTCTCTGTTGGGGTGTAGTTAGCTTCAGACCCTCTGTAGCTCCGACTCCAAAATCCTAATGGTCGGCCTCGAGTCTCACCAGGCACCTTCTGCCACAGGCTCCAGGACAGACCATGGTTCCCGGCTGCAGAGTAGAGCACGTTCTTCACATCTGGTCCCGTCCTGACTGGGCCAAGGGCTACTGCATGAGCAATTTCCTGCTTTATCTGGGCAAAAGCTTGTTGCTGCTCAGGGCCCCAATGGAAATCGTTCTTCTTGCGGGTGACCAGGTAAAGAGGGCTCACAATCTGACTGTACTCAGGAATGTGCATCCTCCAAAAACCTATGGCGCCTAAGAAAGCTTGTGTCTCCTTCTTGTTGGTTGGTGGGGACATAGCTGTGATTTTGTTGATGACATCAGTAGGAATCTGACGCCGTCCATCTTGCCACTTCACTCCCAGGAACTGGATCTCTCGAGCAGGTCCCTTAACTTTACTCTTCTTGATGGCGAAGCCGGCTTCCAGGAGGATTTGGATGATTCTCTCTCCTTTCTTGAACACTTCTGCTGCTGTGTTCCCCCACACAATGATATCATCAATATATTGTAAATGTTCTGGAGCCTCACCTTTTTCTAGTGTAGTCTGGATCAGTCCATGGCAGATAGTAGGACTGTGCTTCCACCCCTGGGGCAGTCGATTCCAGGTGTACTGCACTCCCCTCCATGTGAAAGCGAACTGAGGCCTGCACTCTGCTGCCAGAGGAATGGAGAAAAATGCATTGGCGATATCGATAGTGGCGTACCACTTTGCTGCCTTGGACTCCAGCTCGTACTGCAGTTCCAGCATGTCTGGCACGGCAGCGCTCAGTGGTGGAGTCACCTCATTCAGTGCACGATAGTCTACGGTCAGTCTCCATTCTCCTTAGAATTACCATGGCACTTCTCTTTCAGGTACTTTGCCACCTCAGCTGGGTTCTGAATTTGTTCACATGGAAAATCCCAGGATGTAGGGTCAGAAAATTCCTTTAAGATTTGGCCCATATCCTCCCATTTCCCACACCATTCAGGATTCCTCACGCCTGGCTCTACTCTGGGGTCAGGGGTCTCAGCCCCTCTAGAAATCTCAGCTCTCATTCTAGAGAAACTGCAGACTGTATAGAGAAAGCTTACTATATTAAACACCAGAAAGATGGTCTCTTTAACACTCAGGGGGAACTGAACATTCTCTAATAGGGATGTAACAAATTCAGAGGAGAAGAAGGAGAACAAAGGCTGAAAAGCCTCATCCCCTGCTTCTCCTCTAACAAGCTGAGTACACAACCACAACCAAGAACCATACATTCCTGGAACAGACTCCAGCACCTTTATAAATCTCCTGCAGGCCATTAAAACCAAGCCCAGCCCGATGGATATTTTGGTCAATGCCCCTCTACTACAGAAACTACGCATTAGGGACAATACTGGAGCTATTTCTGGATAAGCAAATAAACCCAGGGACCACAGAGGTATTAAGACCTCAAAAAACCCTAGGGACAAAGAACCCATGCAGGCCTCCACCCCAAAAGACATGAATTCCAACAACATAGCCAATAACTGCTCTATACCAACACAAAAGAATTTGAACCAAATTATTATTATTAGAACAGGGTTTTTTCCCACTTTCTCAAGCCTCGAGTTGGGCGCCAATATATTTGTCCTGGTTTCGGCCAAATTTGGGGGAAAACCTCCAGGAGGAGCCCCCAGACAGCAAACCCCACGACTCCTCCCCCCCCCCCCCCCCCCCCACCGGGTTCGGGAAGAATTTCCTTGGAGAAGAGTGGGAGAAAAAACCTGTTTATTTAACAAGCAAGACACTCCCCAGCACAGGGAAAAAAAAACAACACCAGCTGACAAAAAACTCTTTCACCGTTCTGAAGGGATGACAAGTTCAGTCTCTCTGGCGAGTGGTCGCGCAGTTATCAGTCTCTGGCGCTGGGGATGACTGCTGCAGGTGACAAAGTGTAGACTCCCGGTGTTTCTTGGGGTTCCCAGGTCCCCGTCCGTTCAGATGGTATCCAGGAGAGGGAGGGGACGGGGTGGAAGAGAAAACAGTCCAGGGAAAAAGTTGGACTGCCTAGCTGAACTAACTAATAAGCAGAAAGCAAGGGCAAAGCGAAGGAAAGAAAAAGGCAGAAGCGAGCAAGCAGGCAAGCAAGCAGGCAAGCAAGCAAGCAAGCAAGCAGGCAAGCAAGCAAGCAAGCAAGCAGGCAAGCAAGCAAGCCGAGCTAAAACCTCTCCTAAACATAGACCATGGGGGAGGTGAGCCGGCTGATAACAAGACAAAACAAAGCTTCACTCTCAGACTCAGTCCAGGAAGCACAGGACATAATACCAAACATAATCAGGACACACGATTGGAGATAGAAACACCATAACATCACCCTAGGACACCAAGTGACCACCATGGTGTAATAAAGAATACCTGCTCTCAAATCCTCAAAACTGTGTTCAAAAGTTGCTATCCAGCAGATTTCAGTATCAGTGGTGTCCCTGACTCCATTATGCCCCTTGCACACTTTCACGAGGGCCCCTTGGTTCCACGAGGCCCTGCTGGATAACAGTGGACCCTTGGTTCCATTTGGGTCTGTACTGTCAAAATGGCCTCCTTAGTTCTGCACTGCCACAATGCTCTCTCCTTGGTGCCACGAGGCCTTGGTGTGTCACAACAGCCTCTCGGTTCCATGAACTGCCATAGTGTCAGCACGGTCTCTTGCATCTGCAGTATCACGATGGACAATTGGTTACAAGCAGCCCCGCTGTGTCACAACGACTACTTGGTTCATGAGGCCCCACAGTGTCACCATGGCCCCTTGGTTCCCCGAGGCCTCGCTGTAGAACAATGGCCTCTCAGTTCCAGGAGGTTTTGTACTGTCAACAGTGCTCTCCTTGGTTCTACAGTGGCTGCTTGCTTCCATAATTCTTCCTCAGTGTCACAGTGGTCTCCTTGGTTCCATGAGGCTCTGCAATGTCCCAATATCCCATCGTTTCCATGAGCTTCTGTCCCATCAACCATGTCCTTTGCTCCAGTGAGGCCCCGCAACGGCACACCGGACCCTTGGCTCCATGAGGTTCCATAGTGTAACATGGGTGCCTTGATTCCAAGAGGTTCTGCTGGGTCACACTGGACCCTTGGTTCCATGAGGTTCCGTGGTATCGCCATGGTTTCCCTGGATCCGCAGTAGCGCTACGGACCATAGGTTTCATGCAGCTTTGCTGTGCTACAGTGGCTCCTTGGTTCCATCAAGTGCCACTGTGTAACAAGGGAATCTTGGTCCCATGAGGTTCTGGACTGTCACAATGGTGTCCTTGGTTCTGGACTCTAACAACGGACCCTTGGTTCCACGAGGTTCCATTACGTCACAATGCTCTCCTTGGTTCCACAAGGCCTTGCTTTGTCACAATGGGCCCTTGGTTCCATGAGCTTCCGTAGTGTAACCATGGTCTCCTGGGATCTGCATTGTCACAATGGACAATTGGTTGCATGGGAGCCTGCTGTGTCACAAGAGAGCCTTAGCTCCATGAGGTTCTGGACTGTCACAGTGGTCTCCCTGCTTCAATGAGGCCCTGGAGTGTCTCGAGGGCTGCTTGGTTCTGTGAGCTTCCACAACGTCCCAATGGTCTCCTTGTTTCTGCAGTGTCATAGTGGACTCTTGGTTCCATGAGGTTCCTAAATGTCACAGGTCTCCTTGGTTCCATGTGGCCCTGCTGTGTCACCACAGCCCCTTGGTTCCAGGAGTTTCTGGGCTGTCAACAGTGGTTCCTTTGTTCCAATCAGGCACCGCTGTGTCACACTGCACCCTGGCTTCCATGAAGTTCTTCAGTGTCACAGTGGCCCCTTGGATCCATGCGGTCCCATAGTGTCACCATGGTCTCCTTGGACCTGCATTGTCATCAGGGACCATTGGTTCCATGTGGCCTGGCTGTGTCACAGTGATGTGAATTCCGTAATTGCCTTCAGTGTCACAATGGAGCCTTGTTTCTGTGAGGCTCTGAACTGTCACAACTGTCTCCTTGGTTCCATCAGCCCCCGCTGTGTCACAAGGGTCCCCTTGGTTCCATGAGCACACCAAAGCTTTGCATAAACATTGAGCAGCACCTGCTTAACACACCTGGGAACATCTGTCTGCATTCAAAAGACAGGTCACAGCTGAGAAAGGCACCAGCAGCTTCCATCTGCAACAGAGATGCAGGGAAAGGACAAGGACAGAGAATTCAGCTGCAAGACTCCGAGAATTCTGCATCCAGACATCATTTCTGGTCCCACTGTCCCTAGTAGAAAGGTGTCATCATTCCAGGTTCCAGGCAGCCTGTACTCAGCATGTGCTTCTACAGTGGGGGTTTGTCGTTTAGGAAAACCTGCTCAGGCTTTTCCCTTCTTTCCTCACAAACAGGAATACTTGTCCTGGGCCTGGATGCAGGCAGAGCCCTGAGGAGAGCACGTGGGACATGGTGCAGTGGGCAGGGACAGCCAGCTGCAGAGTTCAGGGGGAAGGGCTTCTGGTGCAGGGCCAGGCATGTCAGTCCCAGCTGGGCCATGTCAGACATGTCCCCAGGCTGGGCTTGGGGAGCAGCTTGTCCAAACAGGGTCAGCCTGGCAAGGGGCTCATTCTTCAGTGGGCCCACACCTCCTAAGGAGACATTCAGCATCAAGATCACCTGGGGAATGCCTAAGTTGCTTCTTCTTTGAACTGAAAAAGAAAAATTACTCCCTTTTATAAAACTGAAAATCATGAGCTGTACCTTGAAATCTTCCTCCTTAAGAGAACTCCAAAGTGACTCCAAGCAGCTGCACAAGGCCTGGAGACTGGAAGACATTGGAAAGAAGACAAAGAGCTCCTGAGGGTTTTCTGTATTTTAATGATCCCCAACGGTGGATTTGGGGCTGAGTCCAGGAGCCCCAGGCACTGAGAGAAGGTTGAAGAAGCTGCTCAAGGAGTCAGAAGCAAAACTCCAAGTCCCTTGGAGCATCACTGGCCCCACTGAGGGCAGGGACTGCCAAAGGCTCCCCAGGGAGTGGTGAGAGCAGATCCTTGAGGCCAGGATTGCAGGAGCCCGAGGCTGTGAGCAGGGAACTGCAATGCTGAGCAAGGCCTGGGCTGGTTGGAGGAAGCAGAAAGGCCAAGGCCTGAGCCCAGGCCTGGGCCAGCAGGGCCTGTCCCTCACAGGTGGCTCGGGGCTGTTCCTGGAGCACTGGGATGGGAGAGGCAGCAAGGACAAATGTCATCAAGCTGTGTGACACTCCAGATGCTCATGGAACCAAGGGCCAGTGTGACACAGCGGGGCCTCATGGAAACAAGAGGCCGTGCTGAGCCTGCGCGCCTGTAACACCCCAGAACACTGAAATGCTGAGGGTGAGCAAAGGCTCCTTTACTCGAGTTTGGTGCAGAGTAGAAACCCCAGCCAGATATTCTCAAGAGGTCAAAACGACACAAAAGTGTACTGGAAAAATACAGAAAACCGAGCTCCTTTGGCAAATGATTTCATACAACATCCAATTCAACGTGCATCACTTAGCGTAGCAGGAACATCATTAACTCGGCCCATGTAAGATGGAAACCTTTAGGCATAAAAATGTTAAACTACCCAAAAACATTCCAGTAAAAGAGGATAAGAAGGTTAAAAGAGAAAAAAGAGACAGAAAGACAGAAGATCTCCAGATAGATATGCAGAGAGCTACCAGCTGCTAGGCTTCCAGTGTGGCTGAGACACAGACCCAGGAGATTTCAGGATTCAGACCAGGGCTTGACGTCATGCCCGATTTTTTAAATCCCTAGCGTTTTCTAAGCTCTCCTCTTTTCAGGGACATCTGCTTTCTTACCACGCACTGCTGTGTTTCATTGCCTTTGTGTGGGATTGATTGACAGCTCAGCCAATCAGAGCTGGGTGGGCGCTGCCCCTGCTGTGTGCTTGATTGACGGCTCAGCCAATCAGAGCTGGCTGGGCAGTGACCCTGCTGTGTGATTGATTGACGGCTCAGCCAATCAGAGCTGGCTGGGCGCTGCCCCTGCTGTGTGATTGATTGACGGCTCAGGCAGTCACAGCTGGGTTTGCTCTGCCCCTGCTGTGTGATTGGCAGATCTGCCAGGCCATGGCTGGGGACGGGGTTCTGTCCCACCTCATTCCAAGGTCTGTCCCAGCCCCGGCCCCACTCGGGCATTCCGAGCATCCCGACGGGTCTGGGGACATTGATGTCATCCAGCCTCTGACAGCGACCATGGGGACACTGCGGAACCTCATGGAACCAAAGAGACCATTTTGACACTCTGGTGCCTCATGCAATCAGGGGCACCTTTGTGAGACTCAGGACCCCAATGGAACCAAGGGTCAGTGATGAAGCTGTGCGGCCCAGAGAACCAAGGAGCCTTTGTTACACAGCAGGGCCACATGGAGCCCAGGGGCCGTGGTGACTCTGCAGGACCTTAGGGAAGCAAGGGGCCATTGTTTACACTACAGAAGCAGGGAGAATATTGTGACAAGGAGAATATCGGGACACTACAGGGACTCCTGGAATCAAGGAGAACATTGTGACACTGTGAGGCCCCATGGAACCAAGGCAACATGGAACAGGTCTGGCTGGCTGGGCCTCCCCGGGGGCCACCTGGCAAGACTGGCTGATCCTGGAATGTTGAGGACTGCCTCTCATCAGCTCCTGGAGCACTAAGGCTCTGTGCTTTCCTTCCTATGGAAAAGTACCAGCCCCTTTTGCAGGTTCCCACGGCTGAAACTGATATTCCCCCTGAAAAAGCACTACATACAAGGCTTGCTCCCAGCCAAAATCTGCTAGGAGTAACAGCTCTGGGTGGCCACCGTTTCCTGAGGGCTGCCTCTCATCTACCACTCTAAGGGTCGGTGTGAAGTTTCCCTCATTTTTGCCTCATGACCCTCTCAAGAAGACCTCAAGGACCCCCGCCCAGGTTGACTCTGGACAATGGTTTTCTGGCCTGCTTGAGGTGGGTGCTTGCCAAGGGACTCTTTGCAGGTGTGTTGTGCTCACTGGACTGTGCTGTCATGGTACCAGCTGAAGCCTGCATGTACTGCACGACCGCACCTGTCTCTTGGAGCACCACACAATGCTCCATAAATCTCCCCGCCTCTTGGCCACAAGCCACTCGCTTTGGAAAAGGACTACAAAAGAGCGATCCTCTGGAGAAGACCCTGAGTACTCCCCACGGATGACCACCCTTCCATTGGCTGGCCCACCATGACCTTGGTCTCGTCTGTTGGTAGCTACTTCCCCCTTCCCCTCCTTTTCTCTCTCTATACTCCGTTTCCTATATCTCTCCCCTCTAGCGCAACTGAATTGTTTGGCATTCAATAAAAATGCATTGCTGTTGTTGAATAAACTGATTTGTCCCCCGCTATTTACCTGTTTGCACCTCTGAGATCGAACAATCCTCGGCCTGTGTTGGCAGATGGTGACACACCCCCACCCCCCCCCCCCCCCATCCCCCATGCCCCTGCTTCTCCCAGTTGATTGCTGATCGTGGTGTGACATGGAATGGAACATCCCTTGGGCCAGTCCAGCCCAGCTGTCCCATCCCTGTTCCCTCAGGAACACTTGCCCATCCCAAGTCCATGGGTTGGAGGGGCTTGCAGACACGCCTCGTGGGGCGAGCACTGTGACAAGGACAGGAGAACAGAACAACATTTACACTTACCAAGGGCAGAGAACAGAAGAGCACAGTCTTGGAGAAACGCACAAAGGATGTAGCCGAGGCAAACGGAGCGTGCACAAAACGCAAGGAGAATGTCAGCTCAGCTCTGCAAGGCTGACAAAAGCAGAAGTTATACACAACAATAATATTGCCCTTCCTCAAAAGCGGGGATCAAAGAGCAGTCACCTAAAAAGGACAGTGCATGTTGAAGACACACTCCAAAGAACCATAGAAGGACTTGTGAGAAGGGGTGCAATTATGGCAAATAAATTCCAGGTGGGGTTAACTAATGAATACATCATCAGTGTGAGTGATAAAAGCTCCGATTGCCTGGTGGCCAGTGCACTCGAGTAGATGAAGGATTGCCCAAGTGTCCTGGTTTCGGCCAAATTTGGGGGAAAACCTCCAGGAGGAGCCCCCAGACAGCAAACCCCACGACTCCTCCCCCCCCCCCCCCCCCCCACCGGGTTCGGGAAGAATTTCCTTGGAGAAGAGTGGGAGAAAAAACCTGTTTATTTAACAAGCAAGACACTCCCCAGCACAGGGAAAAAAAAACAACACCAGCTGACAAAAAACTCTTTCACCGTTCTGAAGGGATGACAAGTTCAGTCTCTCTGGCGAGTGGTCGCGCAGTTATCAGTCTCTGGCGCTGGGGATGACTGCTGCAGGTGACAAAGTGTAGACTCCCGGTGTTTCTTGGGGTTCCCAGGTCCCCGTCCGTTCAGATGGTATCCAGGAGAGGGAGGGGACGGGGTGGAAGAGAAAACAGTCCAGGGAAAAAGTTGGACTGCCTAGCTGAACTAACTAATAAGCAGAAAGCAAGGGCAAAGCGAAGGAAAGAAAAAGGCAGAAGCGAGCAAGCAGGCAAGCAAGCAGGCAAGCAAGCAAGCAAGCAAGCAGGCAAGCAAGCAAGCCGAGCTAAAACCTCTCCTAAACATAGACCATGGGGGAGGTGAGCCGGCTGATAACAAGACAAAACAAAGCTTCACTCTCAGACTCAGTCCTGGAAGCACAGGACATAATACCAAACATAATCAGGACACACGATTGGAGATAGAAACACCATAACATCACCCTAGGACATTCCACCCCTTATCTCCATATCGTGAACATACTAAACAGCATGTAAAAACTTCAGCAAGTAGAAATTTCCATCTTTCACTTATTCGGACACATTTTCTTCCATCTCACTTGCTCAAACCTTCGACACTTACACATTTCCTTCTATCTCACTTGCTCAGACCTTTGACACTTACATATTTCCTTCTGTCTCATGCTGCCTCACCCCACAATCAGATCTCCCTGAGGCACACATCGTGTTGTTCCATCTCTCTGCATTACCCACCATGTACAACCTGGTCCTTGAGCAAAGACAATCCCACGAATGGGTTTGTCTGTACTCGGGGCAGAATTGATCCAAACTGCCTTCCCTAACAAACCTCTGATATGTGCCACTGGGACTTTGTCTCCATCTACTATATTCAGGGACTCAGACTGGGCAGGGCCCGCTCGGTTGGTGGAACCCCGGGTGTTAACTAACCAAGTGGCCTTTGCTAAATGCTGCTCCCAGTTTTTGAATGATCCCCCACCCAATGCTCTCAAGGTGGTTTTTAACAGTCCATTGTACCTTTCCACCTTCCCTGCAGCTGGTGCATGGTAGGGGATATGGTACACCCACTCAATGCCATGTTCCCTAGCCCAAGTGTTGATAAGGCTATTCTTGAAATGAGTCCCATTGTCTGACTCAATCCTCTCAGGGGTGCCATGCCTCCAAAGGACCTGCTTTTCCAGGCCCAGGATGGTGTTACGGGCTGTAGCGTGAGACACAGGGTAGGTCTCCAACCATCCAGTGGTGGCTTCCACCATGGTCAGTACATAGCGCTTGCCTTGGCGTGTCTGGGGCAGTGTGATGTAGTCAATCTGCCAGGCCTCTCCATACTTGTACTTGGACCACCGCCCCCCATACCAGAGGGGCTTCACCCGCTTGGCTTGCTTGATGGCAGCGCACGTCTCACAGTCATGGATAACTTGAGAAATACTGTCCATGGTTAGATCCACCCCTCGGTCTCGTGCCCACTTATATGTGGCATCTCTGCCCTGATGACCTGAGGCATCATGGGCCCATCGAGCCAGGAACAACTCTCCCTTGTGTTCCCAATCAAGGTCTATCTTCGACACCCCTATCTTTGCAGCCTGATCTACCTGCTGATTGTTTTTCTGCTCTTCATTAGCCCTACTTCTGGGAACATGGGCATCTACATGGCGAACCTTCACAGGTAATTTCTCTAACCGGGTAGCGATATCTTTCCACTCTTCGGCAGCCCAAATTGGTTTTCCTCTACGCTGCCAGTTAGCCTCTTTCCATCTCTCCAACCATCCCCACAGAGCATTGGCTACCATCCATGAATCGGTATAAAGGTAAAGCTTTGGCCACTTCTCTCTTTCAGCAATGTCTAAGGCCAGTTGAACCGCTTTGAGTTCAGCAAGTTGACTGGATCCACCCTCTCCTTCAGTGGCCTCTGCTACCCGTCGCGTGGGGCTCCATACGGCTGCTTTCCACCTCCGATTCATCCCCACAATGCGACAGGAACCGTCGGTGAATAGAGCATAGCGTGTTTCCTCTGCTGGCAGTTGGTTATATGGTGGAGCTTCTTCAGCCCGTGTCACTGGTTCTTGTTCCTCATCTGTGACACCAAAACTTTCACCTTCAGGCCAATTTGTAATTACTTCCAAAATCCCAGGGCGATTCAGTTTTCCAATCCGGGTGCGCTGTGTAATGAGGGCAATCCACTTGCTCCATGTAGCACTGGTGGCATGGTGGGTTGAGGGAACCTTTCCTCTGAACATCCACCCCAGCACTGGTAGTCGGGGTGCCAGAAGGAGTTGTGCTTCTGTGCCAACCACCTCTGAGGCTGCTTGGACCCCTTCGTAGGCAGCCAAGATCTCCTTCTCTGTTGGGGTGTAGTTAGCTTCAGACCCTCTGTAGCTCCGACTCCAAAATCCTAATGGTCGGCCTCGAGTCTCACCAGGCACCTTCTGCCACAGGCTCCAGGACAGACCATGGTTCCCGGCTGCAGAGTAGAGCACGTTCTTCACATCTGGTCCCGTCCTGACTGGGCCAAGGGCTACTGCATGAGCAATTTCCTGCTTTATCTGGGCAAAAGCTTGTTGCTGCTCAGGGCCCCAATGGAAATCGTTCTTCTTGCGGGTGACCAGGTAAAGAGGGCTCACAATCTGACTGTACTCAGGAATGTGCATCCTCCAAAAACCTATGGCGCCTAAGAAAGCTTGTGTCTCCTTCTTGTTGGTTGGTGGGGACATAGCTGTGATTTTGTTGATGACATCAGTAGGAATCTGACGCCGTCCATCTTGCCACTTCACTCCCAGGAACTGGATCTCTCGAGCAGGTCCCTTAACTTTACTCTTCTTGATGGCGAAGCCGGCTTCCAGGAGGATTTGGATGATTCTCTCTCCTTTCTTGAACACTTCTGCTGCTGTGTTCCCCCACACAATGATATCATCAATATATTGTAAATGTTCTGGAGCCTCACCTTTTTCTAGTGTAGTCTGGATCAGTCCATGGCAGATAGTAGGACTGTGCTTCCACCCCTGGGGCAGTCGATTCCAGGTGTACTGCACTCCCCTCCATGTGAAAGCGAACTGAGGCCTGCACTCTGCTGCCAGAGGAATGGAGAAAAATGCATTGGCGATATCGATAGTGGCGTACCACTTTGCTGCCTTGGACTCCAGCTCGTACTGCAGTTCCAGCATGTCTGGCACGGCAGCGCTCAGTGGTGGAGTCACCTCATTCAGTGCACGATAGTCTACGGTCAGTCTCCATTCTCCTTAGAATTACCATGGCACTTCTCTTTCAGGTACTTTGCCACCTCAGCTGGGTTCTGAATTTGTTCACATGGAAAATCCCAGGATGTAGGGTCAGAAAATTCCTTTAAGATTTGGCCCATATCCTCCCATTTCCCACACCATTCAGGATTCCTCACGCCTGGCTCTACTCTGGGGTCAGGGGTCTCAGCCCCTCTAGAAATCTCAGCTCTCATTCTAGAGAAACTGCAGACTGTATAGAGAAAGCTTACTATATTAAACACCAGAAAGATGGTCTCTTTAACACTCAGGGGGAACTGAACATTCTCTAATAGGGATGTAACAAATTCAGAGGAGAAGAAGGAGAACAAAGGCTGAAAAGCCTCATCCCCTGCTTCTCCTCTAACAAGCTGAGTACACAACCACAACCAAGAACCATACATTCCTGGAACAGACTCCAGCACCTTTATAAATCTCCTGCAGGCCATTAAAACCAAGCCCAGCCCGATGGATATTTTGGTCAATGCCCCTCTACTACAGAAACTACGCATTAGGGACAATACTGGAGCTATTTCTGGATAAGCAAATAAACCCAGGGACCACAGAGGTATTAAGACCTCAAAAAACCCTAGGGACAAAGAACCCATGCAGGCCTCCACCCCAAAAGACATGAATTCCAACAACATAGCCAATAACTGCTCTATACCAACACAAAAGAATTTGAACCAAATTATTATTATTAGAACAGGGTTTTTTCCCACTTTCTCAAGCCTCGAGTTGGGCGCCAATATATTTGTCCTGGTTTCGGCCAAATTTGGGGGAAAACCTCCAGGAGGAGCCCCCAGACAGCAAACCCCACGACTCCTCCCCCCCCCCCCCCCCCCCCACCGGGTTCGGGAAGAATTTCCTTGGAGAAGAGTGGGAGAAAAAACCTGTTTATTTAACAAGCAAGACACTCCCCAGCACAGGGAAAAAAAAACAACACCAGCTGACAAAAAACTCTTTCACCGTTCTGAAGGGATGACAAGTTCAGTCTCTCTGGCGAGTGGTCGCGCAGTTATCAGTCTCTGGCGCTGGGGATGACTGCTGCAGGTGACAAAGTGTAGACTCCCGGTGTTTCTTGGGGTTCCCAGGTCCCCGTCCGTTCAGATGGTATCCAGGAGAGGGAGGGGACGGGGTGGAAGAGAAAACAGTCCAGGGAAAAAGTTGGACTGCCTAGCTGAACTAACTAATAAGCAGAAAGCAAGGGCAAAGCGAAGGAAAGAAAAAGGCAGAAGCGAGCAAGCAGGCAAGCAAGCAGGCAAGCAAGCAAGCAAGCAAGCAGGCAAGCAAGCAAGCCGAGCTAAAACCTCTCCTAAACATAGACCATGGGGGAGGTGAGCCGGCTGATAACAAGACAAAACAAAGCTTCACTCTCAGACTCAGTCCTGGAAGCACAGGACATAATACCAAACATAATCAGGACACACGATTGGAGATAGAAACACCATAACATCACCCTAGGACATTCCACCCCTTATCTCCATATCGTGAACATACTAAACAGCATGTAAAAACTTCAGCAAGTAGAAATTTCCATCTTTCACTTATTCGGACACATTTTCTTCCATCTCACTTGCTCAAACCTTCGACACTTACACATTTCCTTCTATCTCACTTGCTCAGACCTTTGACACTTACATATTTCCTTCTGTCTCATGCTGCCTCACCCCACAATCAGATCTCCCTGAGGCACACATCGTGTTGTTCCATCTCTCTGCATTACCCACCATGTACAACCTGGTCCTTGAGCAAAGACAATCCCACGAATGGGTTTGTCTGTACTCGGGGCAGAATTGATCCAAACTGCCTTCCCTAACAAACCTCTGATATGTGCCACTGGGACTTTGTCTCCATCTACTATATTCAGGGACTCAGACTGGGCAGGGCCCGCTCGGTTGGTGGAACCCCGGGTGTTAACTAACCAAGTGGCCTTTGCTAAATGCTGCTCCCAGTTTTTGAATGATCCCCCACCCAATGCTCTCAAGGTGGTTTTTAACAGTCCATTGTACCTTTCCACCTTCCCTGCAGCTGGTGCATGGTAGGGGATATGGTACACCCACTCAATGCCATGTTCCCTAGCCCAAGTGTTGATAAGGCTATTCTTGAAATGAGTCCCATTGTCTGACTCAATCCTCTCAGGGGTGCCATGCCTCCAAAGGACCTGCTTTTCCAGGCCCAGGATGGTGTTACGGGCTGTAGCGTGAGACACAGGGTAGGTCTCCAACCATCCAGTGGTGGCTTCCACCATGGTCAGTACATAGCGCTTGCCTTGGCGTGTCTGGGGCAGTGTGATGTAGTCAATCTGCCAGGCCTCTCCATACTTGTACTTGGACCACCGCCCCCCATACCAGAGGGGCTTCACCCGCTTGGCTTGCTTGATGGCAGCGCACGTCTCACAGTCATGGATAACTTGAGAAATACTGTCCATGGTTAGATCCACCCCTCGGTCTCGTGCCCACTTATATGTGGCATCTCTGCCCTGATGACCTGAGGCATCATGGGCCCATCGAGCCAGGAACAACTCTCCCTTGTGTTCCCAATCAAGGTCTATCTTCGACACCCCTATCTTTGCAGCCTGATCTACCTGCTGATTGTTTTTCTGCTCTTCATTAGCCCTACTTCTGGGAACATGGGCATCTACATGGCGAACCTTCACAGGTAATTTCTCTAACCGGGTAGCGATATCTTTCCACTCTTCGGCAGCCCAAATTGGTTTTCCTCTACGCTGCCAGTTAGCCTCTTTCCATCTCTCCAACCATCCCCACAGAGCATTGGCTACCATCCATGAATCGGTATAAAGGTAAAGCTTTGGCCACTTCTCTCTTTCAGCAATGTCTAAGGCCAGTTGAACCGCTTTGAGTTCAGCAAGTTTGTAGAGAGCCTGGTGCAAGAATGGCTAGAAGAGAGAGGCCATAGTCAGATCAATTTAGTCAGGCTGACAAAGCAGGCCTCAGCCTCAAGGGCATAGCAAGAGGGAAAGCACGTAGACTTGTGATAAGATGAACAAAGACAGACTGTAAAAGAAGAACTAGAAGAACTCTGCTAGCCATGAAATTGCAAAAGTGTAGCTACAAACTTAGCCGATCAGCATAGTGACGCATATGGCAAGGCAACCAATGATGAGCTTAGCTTTTGCAATATGCATGAGCTAATTAAGCACTGTATTTAATCGCCACTCTAATTATCAATAAACGAGACTTTGCAGATGACCTAATTGGTGTCCGTGTCTCCCTTCGCCGACAAATGGTGACCCCGACGCTGTCCCTCCGTCGCTAAAAAAGAAAACGGGGGAGAACGCGCCACGGTCGGTGAAGTTGAGTTTGGGGCCTGCTGCAACCGGGTCGGTGTCAAACGACGTAGGAAAGACACCCTCAGGAGCTACAGAGGTGGTCCTGGGCCATACGTGCTGCCGAAGCCGGAGAGTTGCAACGGCGCCGACGGTAAAAAATGGACAGGCAAGCAGCATATGATTTATTTATAGCACATATAGATAAGTTAGGGCTAAAAGAGATTAATCCCAGGAAGGACATACCGGGGTTGTTAGCCTGGGGTTCTGCTAAAGGCTTATTCACTAACCCTCATAGTGTGCATGAGTTAAATGAGTGGCGTAAGTTAGGGGATGTACTGTGGGAGGCAGTATTAGGAGATGATAAAACGGCAAAAAAGTTAGGAAAAATCTGGCAAGTAGTTCATAACGCGCTCTTAAAGCAACAGGCAGAGAAAAGGGCGGCACAGCAGGCAGTAGAGGCATATAAAAGAAATGCTCAGTATGGTAATAATGAGCCCCTTGCACCAAGCACAAGAAGGGTTGAAATACCTATTCTTAGAGACACGGCAGGAATGGCCGATGGGGCTAGTTGCACTTGGCCCTCTGCACCCCCCTCAGAAGAACTGGGGAATAATGCTGCTAAAGCAGAGGAGGTAATTGCAGAGAACGAAATATCCCAACCTTGCGGCGTAGAATCCCCTTGCCGGCCTGAATCTAGCACCCCTAAACCTGCCAGTGAGCCAAATCCTGTCCCTAGGGCGGAAAGCGACCTGCGGGGGGAAGTGGCAAGGCAGAGGAGGGAGGCGTGGAATATGCTAGCTAGACACGGCCTGGAGACTGGAGATGACGCCGCTGTGAGCGCAGTCAAAGTCTGGACCTTTCCTGTAACATACACACAGGGAGTAAACCAACAAGGACAAGCTGTACAAGTGGGAGAGTATGAACCACTTGATTGGAAGTTGCTAGCACAGTTACGACAGACAGTGAGTCAGTTCGGGTTTCGCAGCGAGCCAGCCAAGCAAATGCTAGACTATCTATTTGACACATATTTGTTACTGCCAAATGATCTAAAAAGCATAGCAAAATTGATTTTCACACCACATCAGCAAATGCTATTTAATGCTCACTGGCAAACTCTTGTTGCCGAGGCAGTTGCAGTACAAAGGGGTCAGGGTGATCCGTTAGCCGGGATCACAGCAGATGAGTTAATGGGAGTGGGCGCATTTCGCAGGTCGGAAACTCAGTTACTCCCGGGGGCCGACAGGGTTAGAGAAGCCATGCGTATCGTAAGAACTGCTATTGATCAGGTAAAAGATAGCTCAGGTATACCCATGTATATGGGAATAAAACAAGGAAGGGAGGAATCCTTTGGGGACTTTGTAGATAAGGCTACCGCTGCTATCGATAGGGCAGGAGTTCCAGAGTATATGAGAGGGGCGATGTTAAAGCAATGTGCGTTACAAAATAGCAATGAGGCAACAAAGAGGGTATTGTCAACTTTAGGAGCTAATTGGACGATAGAAGAGGCATTAGAAAGAATGGCGCTGCAGCCATCAGGGTCGCAGGTTTTCTTAATTAATGCACTAAAAGAAATAGGCTTAGGGCTGCAAAAACAAGCTGAATCCACACAGTCACAGGTATTAGCTGCTCTTGCCCCGCTCCGTGCTTCCACAGCAGCACCGGCCACAGCGAACAACCGCCGACTTCCTTCAACGCGATGCTTTAGATGCGGAAACGGAGGCCATTTTCGACGAGACTGCCGAGCCTCAGGAGTGTGGTGCCAGAACTGCCAGAACAACACCCACAACACGTCAGCTTGTCGCCGCCAATCGGGAAACTCCAGGCGGAGCGCGCCCGGCAGCCGCGCCCAGACACAAGTAGCCGCCGTAGCATCAGCGCCATCTCCTGTCTGCAACCAGCCACAACAGGGAGCCTGGGACTTGACTTGGCAGCCGCAGTAAAAACATCATTGTTAACAACACGCCCCGCTAAAGTCCCAACTGGAGTACAAAGCCCGGTGACTATTAAAGGACAAGCCTTTGGAGGACTAATAGTGGGACGCTCATCGAGCTCCATTTTAGGACTGTTTGTACTACCAGGTGTCATCGATGCAGACTACACTGGGGAAATACAAATAATAGTCTATACTCCTTTTCCTCCTCTAACAATTGAGGCAAATCAACGTATTGCTCAATTTATTCCACTTCCACAGTTGAGCCGGGGTGTTCAACCACAAACACAAACCCCGCGCAGGGACCAAAGTTTTGGATCCTCTGGTGTTGCTCTACTCACAATGGATCTCAACACTAGACCCAAAAAGGAGGTGAGGTTCACCTATGCAGGACGTACAATAAAAATGATGGGACTTTTAGACACTGGAGCAGATACCAGCATTGTTTCTCCAGAAAAATGGCCCTGTGATTGGCCATCATTACAAACCACGGATACCGTGACGGGCGTCGGAGGGTTCACCCTCGCAAAGAAAACGCCCCCAATAAGGGTTACTATAGATGGGCAGGACTTGGTAACTGTGTTATCAGTAGTTGCATTACCGCCCATGGTACATTGTCTAATTGGAAGAGACATTCTAGCTCAACTTGGGGTCGTTCTATCCAACGAGCACCCTTTGGGGTAATTGCCATTGCTTGGACTTTCCCGATCCCAATCACCTGGACTACCAATGAACCGGTAATGGTTAAGCAATGGCCTCTAAAAAGGGAAAGTCTAATACAAGCACATCAACTCGTGAAAGAACAATTTCAACAAGGACATTTAAAACTTTCCACAAGCCCATGGAACACGCCAATCTTTGTGATTAAAAAGAAATCAGGAAAATATCGTCTTCTACATGATTTAAGAGCAGTAAATGATCAAATGGAAGCAATGGGAGCATTACAACCGGGACTTCCCAATCCAGCCATGCTCCCACAACATTGGCCTCTTTTAATTATCGATTTAAAGGACTGCTTTTTTACTATAGCCTTACACCCCCAAGATACAAAAAGATTTGCATTTACCCTACCGGCAATTAACAGGGGGGAACCTGACAAAAGATATGAATGGACTGTTCTCCCACAAGGTATGAAAAACTCGCCTACTTTGTGCCAATTATATGTTGATGCGGCTTTGCAACCCCTAAGACTAAAATGGCCCGACACAATTATTTACCACTACATGGATGACATCCTATTCGCCCAGAAAATAGCATTTACAGATATTCAAATGCAGGAAATTCGAAACACCTTAGCAAAAGCATCTCTCATGATAGCTCCAGAAAAGATACAGCAATCTACACCATGGAAGTACTTGGGATGGACTATTACAAATCAAATCGTACGGCCGCAAAAACTTCAAATTGCAACAAAAATCACCAATCTAAATGAAGCACAACGCTTACTAGGAGATCTACAGTGGCTCAAACCAATTGTTGGGATACCCAACTCTCTGCTAGAATCCCTCAGGCCACTGCTCAAGGGGACCGATCCAACCACACCTGTAACCATGACACCACAACAAAAAGACGCTCTCAATAGCATTATTCGCTGCGTCAATGAAGGATTTGTCTCCCGCCGGAATGTATCATTACCTATAGACCTCACCATTTGGAATACTCCTGATCATCTACTTGGAGCACTTACACAAACACAAAAGAAAACGGGGGAGATACAGGTACTAGAGTGGATAACCCCACCTTTACAAGCAAAAAGGACAATCAGTACAAAAATCGAACAAGTAGCTACCTTGATTCATAAGGGTCGGGTAAGGATCCTGGAAATCACCGGAACAGGCCCGACCGCAATCCACCTACCCATGAAAAAGGAGGACTTAGATTGGTACCTCCTCAACTCTGAGGACTTACAAACGGCTTTGCTGGAAGCTGGAGCAGCAGTCAATACAGGACCGCTGACACCACGTCACCTTCAGTGGTTAGGAAATTGGGACTGGGTATCAAAGCCAACACGATCGGAACAACCGATAGCAGGTGCTATCACAGCATTCACGGATGCCGGAAAGAAATCGAGGAGGGCAGCCATCACCTGGAAAGAAGGCCCTCGATGGAAAAAGCAGATAATAGACGCTGCTCCAGAGGACAGTTTACAAACATTGGAATTGCTTGCTGTTGTGTGGGCACTCAGTGAACTGCAAGGGCCTTTGAATGTGGTCACTGACTCGTTTTATGTTGCAGGAGTAGCACAGAGAATTGAGGACGCCTCTGTAAAAGAGGTGCAGAACAAAAGACTCTATGAACTCTTACTGCAGCTAAAGCGAGCAGTAGGAGCAAGGTTTAAGCCTTATTGTATCATACACATCAGAAGCCACAAGTGGGATGTAGGCTTGGGTGAAGGCAATGCCAGGGCAGATAGACTGGTTATGAATGTAGCAGATGATAGGGGGATTGAGGCAAGAGAGTCACACACACGATTTCACCAGAATGCTAAGGGATTAGTGCGTGAGTTCAAAATAGGCATACAAGAAGCTAAAGCAATAGTAAGAGCCTGTCCCACCTGTAGTCATCACAACAGTGGGGTGGGTCTTGGGTGTGGGGTAAATCCTCGGGGTCTAGAAAGTAATGAAATTTGGCAAATGGACGTTACACACGTAGCAGAATTTGGTAGGCTCAAATACGTACACGTCACAATAGACACCTACAGCAAGTACATTTGGGCTACAGCACAAACAGGAGAGAAGGCAATCCATGTAATAAGGCACCTAACAAGTTGCTTTGCAGTCATGGGAATGCCTAGAGAAATAAAGACCGACAACGGACCAGCCTATGTCGGCAAGAAAGTAAGCCAGTTCATGAGACTCTGGGGAATTAAACACATCACAGGTATACCACACTCACCCACAGGACAAGCCATAGTAGAAAGAGCCAATGGGACACTCAAACAGTACCTACTCAAGCACAAATCCATAGATGATCCACAAGAAAGGTTAGCTAAGGTTCTTTATGTCATGAATTTTTTGTGTGTGTTTGGGGAAGAGTCAGAGCCGCCTGCAATTAGGCATAGAGGGAAAAGGGAAGGTAACAAGGAAGAAAGCACAAAAGCGTGGGTAAACTACCGGGATCCAAAGACAGGGATATGGAATGGCCCCGCTGAGGTAATATACTGGGGCAGAGGTTATGTTTGTGTTTCTACTCCCACAGGAACAGTTTGGGTCCCTGCTAGGTGGGTGAAACCCATCCTAAATGAGCGAGTTGGTGGAAAGATTCCTGAGGACACCATTAGCTCCAGACGACCGAGAGCGGATACAACAGAAGTTGACGGTGACCTTACGGCCCTATTTACAAAAACTAGCACCATATAAACGCGCTGTCCGCAAGGCACTACAACGGCCGCCACCGAACTGGGTGGAGTGGATCGAGTATCACGCCTACCTGGAAGAACAACGCCTTAACGGTCGCCCTTGTTGCGCGTGTGGGAAGGCGTGGTGTGAAGCTTGGGTGGCTTTAAAGTGTGGGGGCTGTGGGGACTGCTCATGGGTAAGACAAAGAGCAGTATATAAATTGTGGTGCCAAGAGTGTCAAAGGGAAGACCAAAGACGCTCAAGCTGGGGTGCAGCATTAGAAGGGGAAGCAGGAGTACCGTTTGTACAGGTCCCGAGTGTATATGAAGCACCAGAACAACTTATGTTAGCTTGGGCCCGGTGGGAAATAACTAATTGGCTCTGGAGGCAGAAAATCACTGCAAAATCTTGCATTGTTGCTACTCGATGCATGACTAAAGTGCCATATCTACCTTTCCCTCGGGTAGGACCAGTTAAGCCAGGTACCGACCCTGAAGAAGTATTAGACCAGTGCATAGAAAAGGTAAAGCAGTGGCACATATCAGCAGACAATCCAAAGTACAAGAGGAAGAAGTCACGTAAGCAGCAAAAATGATACTCATCATATTGCTTACGCTTACTAACTTTGCTTGCACAAATGCTTTTCCAATGGAGCACACACCTAAAGAAAATGTATGGGTAACATTTGCTAACATAACAAAGCAAGAATCAATCTGCTTGAGCTTGGGGGGAGCGCAGAATCCTTTCAAAACTTGTCTTGTAGGATTGCCAGTTTGGAAACCAAAAGAGTTTGCAGGGTATCTTAATAATAGCAACCTACCTACAAAAAGGGATGACGATTTGTTACAGGGTTGTACTTTCCCTAGTAGTAATCCCTCACAACACGATGGATGCTGGCAATGTGAATTTGTCCTAGCTTTAGGCAAAACCTTAGCCTCCCCTCCGGAAGAAATTGACCTCTTCGGAAACACTAACGCATCAATGGGAAGAAACGCAGGAGAATGGTTTAGCTTTATGCCCTTAAAAGACAAAAACTTTGCAACCCTTGATTCAGCTCTTAGTAATCTACCAACAATTCATACTCAACTTTACTCCAAATGTAACGGTAGGTACATCACAAAGGCAAGAGCACTACCCCCAGGAATATTTTTAATTTGTGGGAATCGTGCCTGGAATGGTATTCCAGTGAGGCCACAAGGGGGACCCTGCTATCTAGGGAAACTAGCCATGTTTCACCCCAATGTAACTACTCTCATGCAACTTGCAAGCAATGCAAATAGAACAAAACGCAGTTTACACGATCTTGACTGCACCGGCATAGGGCAACCACACTTTTGGAGTGACTTTAGACAGGTAGCAACTGCTGTACTCCTCCCTCACGCAGCAGCCAGGAAAGCTATGGCCCTAGCTGAACAGTTAGGGTGCTGGGCAAAAGATGAATTTAACACCACCTCTCAGGTGTTAGACATGATGGCCAGGGATGTCTCAAGTGTTAACCATGCAGTACTGCAAAACAGAGCAGCCATCGATTTTCTACTTCTAGCGCAGGGACACGGTTGTGAGGAATTTGAGGGAATGTGCTGAATGAATTTGTCTGACCACTCTAAATCCATTCACAAAAAGATACGAGACATACAAAACAAACTACATGACCTAAAGGAGCAAGATGGTTGGGACATTGATGAATGGCTAAAAAGCCTAGGCCTTGGAGGATGGATTCGGACCATCATTAAGTATGCTATCATAATCTTAGGCGTATTCTTATGCTTAGCTCTATTGCTTCCTTGCTTGATAACTTGCTTACAGAATTTCATCCAAAAAACTGTTAGCAAGGCTTGGCATACTAATCTTCTCGCTCAAAAAGAAAACGGGGGAAGTGTAGAGAGCCTGGTGCAAGAATGGCTAGAAGAGAGAGGCCATAGTCAGATCAATTTAGTCAGGCTGACAAAGCAGGCCTCAGCCTCAAGGGCATAGCAAGAGGGAAAGCACGTAGACTTGTGATAAGATGAACAAAGACAGACTGTAAAAGAAGAACTAGAAGAACTCTGCTAGCCATGAAATTGCAAAAGTGTAGCTACAAACTTAGCCGATCAGCATAGTGACGCATATGGCAAGGCAACCAATGATGAGCTTAGCTTTTGCAATATGCATGAGCTAATTAAGCACTGTATTTAATCGCCACTCTAATTATCAATAAACGAGACTTTGCAGATGACCTAATTGGTGTCCGTGTCTCCCTTCGCCGACACAAGTTGACTGGATCCACCCTCTCCTTCAGTGGCCTCTGCTACCCGTCGCGTGGGGCTCCATACGGCTGCTTTCCACCTCCGATTCATCCCCACAATGCGACAGGAACCGTCGGTGAATAGAGCATAGCGTGTTTCCTCTGCTGGCAGTTGGTTATATGGTGGAGCTTCTTCAGCCCGTGTCACTGGTTCTTGTTCCTCATCTGTGACACCAAAACTTTCACCTTCAGGCCAATTTGTAATTACTTCCAAAATCCCAGGGCGATTCAGTTTTCCAATCCGGGTGCGCTGTGTAATGAGGGCAATCCACTTGCTCCATGTAGCACTGGTGGCATGGTGGGTTGAGGGAACCTTTCCTCTGAACATCCACCCCAGCACTGGTAGTCGGGGTGCCAGAAGGAGTTGTGCTTCTGTGCCAACCACCTCTGAGGCTGCTTGGACCCCTTCGTAGGCAGCCAAGATCTCCTTCTCTGTTGGGGTGTAGTTAGCTTCAGACCCTCTGTAGCTCCGACTCCAAAATCCTAATGGTCGGCCTCGAGTCTCACCAGGCACCTTCTGCCACAGGCTCCAGGACAGACCATGGTTCCCGGCTGCAGAGTAGAGCACGTTCTTCACATCTGGTCCCATCCTGACTGGGCCAAGGGCTACTGCATGAGCAATTTCCTGCTTTATCTGGGCAAAAGCTTGTTGCTGCTCAGGGCCCCAATGGAAATCGTTCTTCTTGCGGGTGACCAGGTAAAGAGGGCTCACAATCTGACTGTACTCAGGAATGTGCATCCTCCAAAAACCTATGGCGCCTAAGAAAGCTTGTGTCTCCTTCTTGTTGGTTGGTGGGGACATAGCTGTGATTTTGTTGATGACATCAGTAGGAATCTGACGCCGTCCATCTTGCCACTTCACTCCCAGGAACTGGATCTCTCGAGCAGGTCCCTTAACTTTACTCTTCTTGATGGCGAAGCCGGCTTCCAGGAGGATTTGGATGATTCTCTCTCCTTTCTTGAACACTTCTGCTGCTGTGTTCCCCCACACAATGATATCATCAATATATTGTAAATGTTCTGGAGCCTCACCTTTTTCTAGTGTAGTCTGGATCAGTCCATGGCAGATAGTAGGACTGTGCTTCCACCCCTGGGGCAGTCGATTCCAGGTGTACTGCACTCCCCTCCATGTGAAAGCGAACTGAGGCCTGCACTCTGCTGCCAGAGGAATGGAGAAAAATGCATTGGCGATATCGATAGTGGCGTACCACTTTGCTGCCTTGGACTCCAGCTCGTACTGCAGTTCCAGCATGTCTGGCACGGCAGCGCTCAGTGGTGGAGTCACCTCATTCAATGCACGATAGTCTACGGTCAGTCTCCATTCTCCTTAGAATTACCATGGCACTTCTCTTTCAGGTACTTTGCCACCTCAGCTGGGTTCTGAATTTGTTCACATGGAAAATCCCAGGATGTAGGGTCAGAAAATTCCTTTAAGATTTGGCCCATATCCTCCCATTTCCCACACCATTCAGGATTCCTCACGCCTGGCTCTACTCTGGGGTCAGGGGTCTCAGCCCCTCTAGAAATCTCAGCTCTCATTCTAGAGAAACTGCAGACTGTATAGAGAAAGCTTACTATATTAAACACCAGAAAGATGGTCTCTTTAACACTCAGGGGGAACTGAACATTCTCTAATAGGGATGTAACAAATTCAGAGGAGAAGAAGGAGAACAAAGGCTGAAAAGCCTCATCCCCTGCTTCTCCTCTAACAAGCTGAGTACACAACCACAACCAAGAACCATACATTCCTGGAACAGACTCCAGCACCTTTATAAATCTCCTGCAGGCCATTAAAACCAAGCCCAGCCCGATGGATATTTTGGTCAATGCCCCTCTACTACAGAAACTACGCATTAGGGACAATACTGGAGCTATTTCTGGATAAGCAAATAAACCCAGGGACCACAGAGGTATTAAGACCTCAAAAAACCCTAGGGACAAAGAACCCATGCAGGCCTCCACCCCAAAAGACATGAATTCCAACAACATAGCCAATAACTGCTCTATACCAACACAAAAGAATTTGAACCAAATTATTATTATTAGAACAGGGTTTTTTCCCACTTTCTCAAGCCTCGAGTTGGGCGCCAATATATTTGTCCTGGTTTCGGCCAAATTTGGGGGAAAACCTCCAGGAGGAGCCCCCAGACAGCAAACCCCACGACTCCTCCCCCCCCCACCCCACCGGGTTCGGGAAGAATTTCCTTAGAGAAGAGTGGGAGAAAAAACCTGTTTATTTAACAAGCAAGACACTCCCCAGCACAGGGAAAAAAAAACAACACCAGCTGACAAAAAACTCTTTCACCGTTCTGAAGGGATGACAAGTTCAGTCTCTCTGGCGAGTGGTCGCGCAGTTATCAGTCTCTGGCGCTGGGGATGACTGCTGCAGGTGACAAAGTGTAGACTCCCGGTGTTTCTTGGGGTTCCCAGGTCCCCGTCCGTTCAGATGGTATCCAGGAGAGGGAGGGGACGGGGTGGAAGAGAAAACAGTCCAGGGAAAAAGTTGGACTGCCTAGCTGAACTAACTAATAAGCAGAAAGCAAGGGCAAAGCGAAGGAAAGAAAAAGGCAGAAGCGAGCAAGCAGGCAAGCAAGCAGGCAAGCAAGCAAGCAAGCAAGCAGGCAAGCAAGCAAGCAAGCAAGCAGGCAAGCAAGCAAGCCGAGCTAAAACCTCTCCTAAACATAGACCATGGGGGAGGTGAGCCGGCTGATAACAAGACAAAACAAAGCTTCACTCTCAGACTCAGTCCTGGAAGCACAGGACATAATACCAAACATAATCAGGACACACGATTGGAGATAGAAACACCATAACATCACCCTAGGACACCAAGTGACCACCGTGGTGTAATAAAGAATACCTGCTCTCAAATCCTCAAAACTGTGTTCAAAAGTTGCTATCCAGCAGATTTCAGTATCAGTGGTGTCCCTGACTCCATTATGCCCCTTGCACACTTTCACGAGGGCCCCTTGGTTCCACGAGGCCCTGCTGGATAACAGTGGACCCTTGGTTCCATTTGGGTCTGTACTGTCAAAATGGCCTCCTTAGTTCTGCACTGCCACAATGCTCTCTCCTTGGTGCCACGAGGCCTTGGTGTGTCACAACAGCCTCTCGGTTCCATGAACTGCCATAGTGTCAGCACGGTCTCTTGCATCTGCAGTATCACGATGGACAATTGGTTACAAGCAGCCCCGCTGTGTCACAACGACTACTTGGTTCATGAGGCCCCACAGTGTCACCATGGCCCCTTGGTTCCCCGAGGCCTCGCTGTAGAACAATGGCCTCTCAGTTCCAGGAGGTTTTGTACTGTCAACAGTGCTCTCCTTGGTTCTACAGTGGCTGCTTGCTTCCATAATTCTTCCTCAGTGTCACAGTGGTCTCCTTGGTTCCATGAGGCTCTGCAATGTCCCAATATCCCATCGTTTCCATGAGCTTCTGTCCCATCAACCATGTCCTTTGCTCCAGTGAGGCCCCGCAACGGCACACCGGACCCTTGGCTCCATGAGGTTCCATAGTGTAACATGGGTGCCTTGATTCCAAGAGGTTCTGCTGGGTCACACTGGACCCTTGGTTCCATGAGGTTCCGTGGTATCGCCATGGTTTCCCTGGATCCGCAGTATCGCTACGGACCATAGGTTTCATGCAGCTTTGCTGTGCTACAGTGGCTCCTTGGTTCCATCAAGTGCCACTGTGTAACAAGGGAATCTTGGTCCCATGAGGTTCTGGACTGTCACAATGCTGTCCTTGGTTCTGGACTCTAACAACGGACCCTTGGTTCCACGAGGTTCCATTACGTCACAATGCTCTCCTTGGTTCCACAAGGCCTTGCTTTGTCACAATGGACCCTTGGTTCCATGAGCTTCCGTAGTGTAACCATGGTCTCCTGGGATCTGCATTGTCACAATGGACAATTGGTTGCATGGGAGCCTGCTGTGTCACAAGAGAGCCTTAGCTCCATGAGGTTCTGGACTGTCACAGTGGTCTCCCTGCTTCAACGAGGCCCTGGAGTGTCTCGAGGGCTGCTTGGTTCTGTGAGCTTCCACAACGTCCCAATGGTCTCCTTGTTTCTGCAGTGTCATAGTGGACTCTTGGTTCCATGAGGTTCCTAAATGTCACAGGTCTCCTTGGTTCCATGTGGCCCTGCTGTGTCACCACAGCCCCTTGGTTCCAGGAGTTTCTGGGCTGTCAACAGTGGTTCCTTTGTTCCAATCAGGCACCGCTGTGTCACACTGCACCCTGGCTTCCATGAAGTTCTTCAGTGTCACAGTGGCCCCTTGGATCCATGCGGTCCCATAGTGTCACCATGGTCTCCTTGGACCTGCATTGTCATCAGGGACCATTGGTTCCATGTGGCCTGGCTGTGTCACAGTGATGTGGATTCCGTAATTGCCTTCAGTGTCACAATGGAGCCTTGTTTCTGTGAGGCTCTGAACTGTCACAACTGTCTCCTTGGTTCCATCAGCCCCCGCTGTGTCACAAGGGTCCCCTTGGTTCCATGAGCACACCAAAGCTTTGCATAAACATTGAGCAGCACCTGCTTAACACACCTGGGAACATCTGTCTGCATTCAAAAGACAGGTCACAGCTGAGAAAGGCACCAGCAGCTTCCATCTGCAACAGAGATGCAGGGAAAGGACAAGGACAGAGAATTCAGCTGCAAGACTCCGAGAATTCTGCATCCAGACATCATTTCTGGTCCCACTGTCCCTAGTAGAAAGGTGTCATCATTCCAGGTTCCAGGCAGCCTGTACTCAGCATGTGCTTCTACAGTGGGGGTTTGTCGTTTAGGAAAACCTGCTCAGGCTTTTCCCTTCTTTCCTCACAAACAGGAATACTTGTCCTGGGCCTGGATGCAGGCAGAGCCCTGAGGAGAGCACGTGGGACATGGTGCAGTGGGCAGGGACAGCCAGCTGCAGAGTTCAGGGGGAAGGGCTTCTGGTGCAGGGCCAGGCATGTCAGTCCCAGCTGGGCCATGTCAGACATGTCCCCAGGCTGGGCTTGGGGAGCAGCTTGTCCAAACAGGGTCAGCCTGGCAAGGGGCTCATTCTTCAGTGGGCCCACACCTCCTAAGGAGACATTCAGCATCAAGATCACCTGGGGAATGCCTAAGTTGCTTCTTCTTTGAACTGAAAAAGAAAAATTACTCCCTTTTATAAAACTGAAAATCATGAGCTGTACCTTGAAATCTTCCTCCTTAAGAGAACTCCAAAGTGACTCCAAGCAGCTGCACAAGGCCTGGAGACTGGAAGACATTGGAAAGAAGACAAAGAGCTCCTGAGGGTTTTCTGTATTTTAATGATCCCCAACGGTGGATTTGGGGCTGAGTCCAGGAGCCCCAGGCACTGAGAGAAGGTTGAAGAAGCTGCTCAAGGAGTCAGAAGCAAAACTCCAAGTCCCTTGGAGCATCACTGGCCCCACTGAGGGCAGGGACTGCCAAAGGCTCCCCAGGGAGTGGTGAGAGCAGATCCTTGAGGCCAGGATTGCAGGAGCCCGAGGCTGTGAGCAGGGAATTGCAATGCTGAGCAAGGCCTGGGCTGGTTGGAGGAAGCAGAAAGGCCAAGGCCTGAGCCCAGGCCTGGGCCAGCAGGGCCTGTCCCTCACAGGTGGCTCGGGGCTGTTCCTGGAGCACTGGGATGGGAGAGGCAGCAAGGACAAATGTCATCAAGCTGTGTGACACTCCAGATGCTCATGGAACCAAGGGCCAGTGTGACACAGCGGGGCCTCATGGAAACAAGAGGCCGTGCTGAGCCTGCGCGCCTCTAACACCCCAGAACACTGAAATGCTGAGGGTGAGCAAAGGCTCCTTTACTCGAGTTTGGTGCAGAGTAGAAACCCCAGCCAGATATTCTCAAGAGGTCAAAACGACACAAAAGTGTACTGGAAAAATACAGAAAACCGAGCTCCTTTGGCAAATGATTTCATACAACATCCAATTCAACGTGCATCACTTAGCGTAGCAGGAACATCATTAACTCGGCCCATGTAAGATGGAAACCTTTAGGCATAAAAATGTTAAACTACCCAAAAACATTCCAGTAAAAGAGGATAAGAAGGTTAAAAGAGAAAAAAGAGACAGAAAGACAGAAGATCTCCAGATAGATATGCAGAGAGCTACCAGCTGCTAGGCTTCCAGTGTGGCTGAGACACAGACCCAGGAGATTTCAGGATTCAGACCAGGGCTTGACGTCATGCCCGATTTTTTAAATCCCTAGCGTTTTCTAAGCTCTCCTCTTTTCAGGGACATCTGCTTTCTTACCACGCACTGCTGTGTTTCATTGCCTTTGTGTGGGATTGATTGACGGCTCAGCCAATCAGAGCTGGGTGGGCGCTGCCCATGCTGTGTGATTGATTGACAGCTCAACCAATCAGAGCTGGGTGGGCGCTGCTCCTGCTGTGTGACTGATTAACGGCTCAACCAATCAGAGCTGGCTGGGCGCTGCCCCTGCTGTGTGATTGATTGACGGCTCAGCCAATCAGAGCTGGCTGGGCGCTGCCCCTGCTGTGTGATTGATTGACGGCTCAGGCAGTCACAGCTGGGTTTGCTCTGCCCCTGCTGTGTGATTGGCAGATCTGCCAGGCCATGGCTGGGGACGGGGTTCTGTCCCACCTCATTCCAAGGTCTGTCCCAGCCCCGGCCCCACTCGGGCATTCCGAGCATCCCGACGGGTCTGGGGACATTGATGTCATCCAGCCTCTGACAGCGACCATGGGGACACTGCGGAACCTCATGGAACCAAAGAGACCATTTTGACACTCTGGTGCCTCATGCAATCAGGGGCACCTTTGTGAGACTCAGGACCCCAATGGAACCAAGGGTCAGTGATGAAGCTGTGCGGCCCAGAGAACCAAGGAGCCTTTGTTACACAGCAGGGCCACATGGAGCCCAGGGGCCGTGGTGACTCTGCAGGACCTTAGGGAAGCAAGGGGCCATTGTTTACACTACAGAAGCAGGGAGAATATTGTGACAAGGAGAATATCGGGACACTACAGGGACTCCTGGAATCAAGGAGAACATTGTGACACTGTGAGGCCCCATGGAACCAAGGCAACATGGAACAGGTCTGGCTGGCTGGGCCTCCCCGGGGGCCACCTGGCAAGACTGGCTGATCCTGGAATGTTGAGGACTGCCTCTCATCAGCTCCTGGAGCACTAAGGCTCTGTGCTTTCCTTCCTATGGAAAAGTACCAGCCCCTTTTGCAGGTTCCCACGGCTGAAACTGATATTCCCCCTGAAAAAGCACTACATACAAGGCTTGCTCCCAGCCAAAATCTGCTAGGAGTAACAGCTCTGGGTGGCCACCGTTTCCTGAGGGCTGCCTCTCATCTACCACTCTAAGGGTCGGTGTGAAGTTTCCCTCATTTTTGCCTCATGACCCTCTCAAGAAGACCTCAAGGACCCCCGCCCAGGTTGACTCTGGACAATGGTTTTCTGGCCTGCTTGAGGTGGGTGCTTGCCAAGGGACTCTTTGCAGGTGTGTTGTGCTCACTGGACTGTGCTGTCATGGTACCAGCTGAAGCCTGCATGTACTGCACGACCGCACCTGTCTCTTGGAGCACCACACAATGCTCCATAAATCTCCCCGCCTCTTGGCCACAAGCCACTCGCTTTGGAAAAGGACTACAAAAGAGCGATCCTCTGGAGAAGACCCTGAGTACTCCCCACGGATGACCACCCTTCCATTGGCTGGCCCACCATGACCTTGGTCTCGTCTGTTGGTAGCTACTTCCCCCTTCCCCTCCTTTTCTCTCTCTATACTCCGTTTCCTATATCTCTCCCCTCTAGCGCAACTGAATTGTTTGGCATTCAATAAAAATGCATTGCTGTTGTTGAATAAACTGATTTGTCCCCCGCTATTTACCTGTTTGCACCTCTGAGATCGAACAATCCTCGGCCTGTGTTGGCAGATGGTGACACACCCCCACCCCCCCATCCCCCATGCCCCTGCTTCTCCCAGTTGATTGCTGATCGTGGTGTGACATGGAATGGAACATCCCTTGGGCCAGTCCAGCCCAGCTGTCCCATCCCTGTTCCCTCAGGAACACTTGCCCATCCCAAGTCCATGGGTCGGAGGGGCTTGCAGACACGCCTCGTGGGGCGAGCACTGTGACAAGGACAGGAGAACAGAACAACATTTACACTTACCAAGGGCAGAGAACAGAAGAGCACAGTCTTGGAGAAACGCACAAAGGATGTAGCCGAGGCAAACGGAGCGTGCACAAAACGCAAGGAGAATGTCAGCTCAGCTCTGCAAGGCTGACAAAAGCAGAAGTTATACACAACAATAATATTGCCCTTCCTCAAAAGCGGGGATCAAAGAGCAGTCACCTAAAAAGGACAGTGCATGTTGAAGACACACTCCAAAGAACCATAGAAGGACTTGTGAGAAGGGGTGCAATTATGGCAAATAAATTCCAGGTGGGGTTAACTAATGAATACATCATCAGTGTGAGTGATAAAAGCTCCGATTGCCTGGTGGCCAGTGCACTCGAGTAGATGAAGGATTGCCCAAGCGACCACCATGGTGTAATAAAGAATACCTGCTCTCAAATCCTCAAAACTGTGTTCAAAAGTTGCTATCCAGCAGATTTCAGTATCAGTGGTGTCCCTGACTCCATTATGCCCCTTGCACACTTTCACGAGGGCCCCTTGGTTCCACGAGGCCCTGCTGGATAACAGTGGACCCTTGGTTCCATTTGGGTCTGTACTGTCAAAATGGCCTCCTTAGTTCTGCACTGCCACAATGCTCTCTCCTTGGTGCCACGAGGCCTTGGTGTGTCACAACAGCCTCTCGGTTCCATGAACTGCCATAGTGTCAGCACGGTCTCTTGCATCTGCAGTATCACGATGGACAATTGGTTACAAGCAGCCCCGCTGTGTCACAACGACTACTTGGTTCATGAGGCCCCACAGTGTCACCATGGCCCCTTGGTTCCCCGAGGCCTCGCTGTAGAACAATGGCCTCTCAGTTCCAGGAGGTTTTGTACTGTCAACAGTGCTCTCCTTGGTTCTACAGTGGCTGCTTGCTTCCATAATTCTTCCTCAGTGTCACAGTGGTCTCCTTGGTTCCATGAGGCTCTGCAATGTCCCAATATCCCATCGTTTCCATGAGCTTCTGTCCCATCAACCATGTCCTTTGCTCCAGTGAGGCCCCGCAACGGCACACCGGACCCTTGGCTCCATGAGGTTCCATAGTGTAACATGGGTGCCTTGATTCCAAGAGGTTCTGCTGGGTCACACTGGACCCTTGGTTCCATGAGGTTCCGTGGTATCGCCATGGTTTCCCTGGATCCGCAGTATCGCTACGGACCATAGGTTTCATGCAGCTTTGCTGTGCTACAGTGGCTCCTTGGTTCCATCAAGTGCCACTGTGTAACAAGGGAATCTTGGTCCCATGAGGTTCTGGACTGTCACAATGCTGTCCTTGGTTCTGGACTCTAACAACGGACCCTTGGTTCCACGAGGTTCCATTACGTCACAATGCTCTCCTTGGTTCCACAAGGCCTTGCTTTGTCACAATGGACCCTTGGTTCCATGAGCTTCCGTAGTGTAACCATGGTCTCCTGGGATCTGCATTGTCACAATGGACAATTGGTTGCATGGGAGCCTGCTGTGTCACAAGAGAGCCTTAGCTCCATGAGGTTCTGGACTGTCACAGTGGTCTCCCTGCTTCAACGAGGCCCTGGAGTGTCTCGAGGGCTGCTTGGTTCTGTGAGCTTCCACAACGTCCCAATGGTCTCCTTGTTTCTGCAGTGTCATAGTGGACTCTTGGTTCCATGAGGTTCCTAAATGTCACAGGTCTCCTTGGTTCCATGTGGCCCTGCTGTGTCACCACAGCCCCTTGGTTCCAGGAGTTTCTGGGCTGTCAGCAGTGGTTCCTTTGTTCCAATCAGGCACCGCTGTGTCACACTGCACCCTGGCTTCCATGAAGTTCTTCAGTGTCACAGTGGCCCCTTGGATCCATGCGGTCCCATAGTGTCACCATGGTCTCCTTGGACCTGCATTGTCATCAGGGACCATTGGTTCCATGTGGCCTGGCTGTGTCACAGTGATGTGGATTCCGTAATTGCCTTCAGTGTCACAATGGAGCCTTGTTTCTGTGAGGCTCTGAACTGTCACAACTGTCTCCTTGGTTCCATCAGCCCCCGCTGTGTCACAAGGGTCCCCTTGGTTCCATGAGCACACCAAAGCTTTGCATAAACATTGAGCAGCACCTGCTTAACACACCTGGGAACATCTGTCTGCATTCAAAAGACAGGTCACAGCTGAGAAAGGCACCAGCAGCTTCCATCTGCAACAGAGATGCAGGGAAAGGACAAGGACAGAGAATTCAGCTGCAAGACTCCGAGAATTCTGCATCCAGACATCATTTCTGGTCCCACTGTCCCTAGTAGAAAGGTGTCATCATTCCAGGTTCCAGGCAGCCTGTACTCAGCATGTGCTTCTACAGTGGGGGTTTGTCGTTTAGGAAAACCTGCTCAGGCTTTTCCCTTCTTTCCTCACAAACAGGAATACTTGTCCTGGGCCTGGATGCAGGCAGAGCCCTGAGGAGAGCACGTGGGACATGGTGCAGTGGGCAGGGACAGCCAGCTGCAGAGTTCAGGGGGAAGGGCTTCTGGTGCAGGGCCAGGCATGTCAGTCCCAGCTGGGCCATGTCAGACATGTCCCCAGGCTGGGCTTGGGGAGCAGCTTGTCCAAACAGGGTCAGCCTGGCAAGGGGCTCATTCTTCAGTGGGCCCACACCTCCTAAGGAGACATTCAGCATCAAGATCACCTGGGGAATGCCTAAGTTGCTTCTTCTTTGAACTGAAAAAGAAAAATTACTCCCTTTTATAAAACTGAAAATCATGAGCTGTACCTTGAAATCTTCCTCCTTAAGAGAACTCCAAAGTGACTCCAAGCAGCTGCACAAGGCCTGGAGACTGGAAGACATTGGAAAGAAGACAAAGAGCTCCTGAGGGTTTTCTGTATTTTAATGATCCCCAACGGTGGATTTGGGGCTGAGTCCAGGAGCCCCAGGCACTGAGAGAAGGTTGAAGAAGCTGCTCAAGGAGTCAGAAGCAAAACTCCAAGTCCCTTGGAGCATCACTGGCCCCACTGAGGGCAGGGACTGCCAAAGGCTCCCCAGGGAGTGGTGAGAGCAGATCCTTGAGGCCAGGATTGCAGGAGCCCGAGGCTGTGAGCAGGGAATTGCAATGCTGAGCAAGGCCTGGGCTGGTTGGAGGAAGCAGAAAGGCCAAGGCCTGAGCCCAGGCCTGGGCCAGCAGGGCCTGTCCCTCACAGGTGGCTCGGGGCTGTTCCTGGAGCACTGGGATGGGAGAGGCAGCAAGGACAAATGTCATCAAGCTGTGTGACACTCCAGATGCTCATGGAACCAAGGGCCAGTGTGACACAGCGGGGCCTCATGGAAACAAGAGGCCGTGCTGAGCCTGCGCGCCTCTAACACCCCAGAACACTGAAATGCTGAGGGTGAGCAAAGGCTCCTTTACTCGAGTTTGGTGCAGAGTAGAAACCCCAGCCAGATATTCTCAAGAGGTCAAAACGACACAAAAGTGTACTGGAAAAATACAGAAAACCGAGCTCCTTTGGCAAATGATTTCATACAACATCCAATTCAACGTGCATCACTTAGCGTAGCAGGAACATCATTAACTCGGCCCATGTAAGATGGAAACCTTTAGGCATAAAAATGTTAAACTACCCAAAAACATTCCAGTAAAAGAGGATAAGAAGGTTAAAAGAGAAAAAAGAGACAGAAAGACAGAAGATCTCCAGATAGATATGCAGAGAGCTACCAGCTGCTAGGCTTCCAGTGTGGCTGAGACACAGACCCAGGAGATTTCAGGATTCAGACCAGGGCTTGACGTCATGCCCGATTTTTTAAATCCCTAGCATTTTCTAAGCTCTCCTCTTTTCAGGGACATCTGCTTTCTTACCACGCACTGCTGTGTTTCATTGCCTTTGTGTGGGATTGATTGACGGCTCAGCCAATCAGAGCTGGGTGGGCGCTGCCCATGCTGTGTGATTGATTGACAGCTCAACCAATCAGAGCTGGGTGGGCGCTGCTCCTGCTGTGTGACTGATTAACGGCTCAACCAATCAGAGCTGGCTGGGCGCTGCCCCTGCTGTGTGATTGATTGACGGCTCAGCCAATCAGAGCTGGCTGGGCGCTGCCCCTGCTGTGTGATTGATTGACGGCTCAGGCAGTCACAGCTGGGTTTGCTCTGCCCCTGCTGTGTGATTGGCAGATCTGCCAGGCCATGGCTGGGGACGGGGTTCTGTCCCACCTCATTCCAAGGTCTGTCCCAGCCCCGGCCCCACTCGGGCATTCCGAGCATCCCGACGGGTCTGGGGACATTGATGTCATCCAGCCTCTGACAGCGACCATGGGGACACTGCGGAACCTCATGGAACCAAAGAGACCATTTTGACACTCTGGTGCCTCATGCAATCAGGGGCACCTTTGTGAGACTCAGGACCCCAATGGAACCAAGGGTCAGTGATGAAGCTGTGCGGCCCAGAGAACCAAGGAGCCTTTGTTACACAGCAGGGCCACATGGAGCCCAGGGGCCGTGGTGACTCTGCAGGACCTTAGGGAAGCAAGGGGCCATTGTTTACACTACAGAAGCAGGGAGAATATTGTGACAAGGAGAATATCGGGACACTACAGGGACTCCTGGAATCAAGGAGAACATTGTGACACTGTGAGGCCCCATGGAACCAAGGCAACATGGAACAGGTCTGGCTGGCTGGGCCTCCCCGGGGGCCACCTGGCAAGACTGGCTGATCCTGGAATGTTGAGGACTGCCTCTCATCAGCTCCTGGAGCACTAAGGCTCTGTGCTTTCCTTCCTATGGAAAAGTACCAGCCCCTTTTGCAGGTTCCCACGGCTGAAACTGATATTCCCCCTGAAAAAGCACTACATACAAGGCTTGCTCCCAGCCAAAATCTGCTAGGAGTAACAGCTCTGGGTGGCCACCGTTTCCTGAGGGCTGCCTCTCATCTACCACTCTAAGGGTCGGTGTGAAGTTTCCCTCATTTTTGCCTCATGACCCTCTCAAGAAGACCTCAAGGACCCCCGCCCAGGTTGACTCTGGACAATGGTTTTCTGGCCTGCTTGAGGTGGGTGCTTGCCAAGGGACTCTTTGCAGGTGTGTTGTGCTCACTGGACTGTGCTGTCATGGTACCAGCTGAAGCCTGCATGTACTGCACGACCGCACCTGTCTCTTGGAGCACCACACAATGCTCCATAAATCTCCCCGCCTCTTGGCCACAAGCCACTCGCTTTGGAAAAGGACTACAAAAGAGCGATCCTCTGGAGAAGACCCTGAGTACTCCCCACGGATGACCACCCTTCCATTGGCTGGCCCACCATGACCTTGGTCTCGTCTGTTGGTAGCTACTTCCCCCTTCCCCTCCTTTTCTCTCTCTATACTCCGTTTCCTATATCTCTCCCCTCTAGCGCAACTGAATTGTTTGGCATTCAATAAAAATGCATTGCTGTTGTTGAATAAACTGATTTGTCCCCCGCTATTTACCTGTTTGCACCTCTGAGATCGAACAATCCTCGGCCTGTGTTGGCAGATGGTGACACACCCCCACCCCCCCATCCCCCATGCCCCTGCTTCTCCCAGTTGATTGCTGATCGTGGTGTGACATGGAATGGAACATCCCTTGGGCCAGTCCAGCCCAGCTGTCCCATCCCTGTTCCCTCAGGAACACTTGCCCATCCCAAGTCCATGGGTTGGAGGGGCTTGCAGACACGCCTCGTGGGGCGAGCACTGTGACAAGGACAGGAGAACAGAACAACATTTACACTTACCAAGGGCAGAGAACAGAAGAGCACAGTCTTGGAGAAACGCACAAAGGATGTAGCCGAGGCAAACGGAGCGTGCACAAAACGCAAGGAGAATGTCAGCTCAGCTCTGCAAGGCTGACAAAAGCAGAAGTTATACACAACAATAATATTGCCCTTCCTCAAAAGCGGGGATCAAAGAGCAGTCACCTAAAAAGGACAGTGCATGTTGAAGACACACTCCAAAGAACCATAGAAGGACTTGTGAGAAGGGGTGCAATTATGGCAAATAAATTCCAGGTGGGGTTAACTAATGAATACATCATCAGTGTGAGTGATAAAAGCTCCGATTGCCTGGTGGCCAGTGCACTCGAGTAGATGAAGGATTGCCCAAGCGACCACCATGGTGTAATAAAGAATACCTGCTCTCAAATCCTCAAAACTGTGTTCAAAAGTTGCTATCCAGCAGATTTCAGTATCAGTGGTGTCCCTGACTCCATTATGCCCCTTGCACACTTTCACGAGGGCCCCTTGGTTCCACGAGGCCCTGCTGGATAACAGTGGACCCTTGGTTCCATTTGGGTCTGTACTGTCAAAATGGCCTCCTTAGTTCTGCACTGCCACAATGCTCTCTCCTTGGTGCCACGAGGCCTTGGTGTGTCACAACAGCCTCTCGGTTCCATGAACTGCCATAGTGTCAGCACGGTCTCTTGCATCTGCAGTATCACGATGGACAATTGGTTACAAGCAGCCCCGCTGTGTCACAACGACTACTTGGTTCATGAGGCCCCACAGTGTCACCATGGCCCCTTGGTTCCCCGAGGCCTCGCTGTAGAACAATGGCCTCTCAGTTCCAGGAGGTTTTGTACTGTCAACAGTGCTCTCCTTGGTTCTACAGTGGCTGCTTGCTTCCATAATTCTTCCTCAGTGTCACAGTGGTCTCCTTGGTTCCATGAGGCTCTGCAATGTCCCAATATCCCATCGTTTCCATGAGCTTCTGTCCCATCAACCATGTCCTTTGCTCCAGTGAGGCCCCGCAACGGCACACCGGACCCTTGGCTCCATGAGGTTCCATAGTGTAACATGGGTGCCTTGATTCCAAGAGGTTCTGCTGGGTCACACTGGACCCTTGGTTCCATGAGGTTCCGTGGTATCGCCATGGTTTCCCTGGATCCGCAGTATCGCTACGGACCATAGGTTTCATGCAGCTTTGCTGTGCTACAGTGGCTCCTTGGTTCCATCAAGTGCCACTGTGTAACAAGGGAATCTTGGTCCCATGAGGTTCTGGACTGTCACAATGGTGTCCTTGGTTCTGGACTCTAACAACGGACCCTTGGTTCCACGAGGTTCCATTACGTCACAATGCTCTCCTTGGTTCCACAAGGCCTTGCTTTGTCACAATGGACCCTTGGTTCCATGAGCTTCCGTAGTGTAACCATGGTCTCCTGGGATCTGCATTGTCACAATGGACAATTGGTTGCATGGGAGCCTGCTGTGTCACAAGAGAGCCTTAGCTCCATGAGGTTCTGGACTGTCACAGTGGTCTCCCTGCTTCAACGAGGCCCTGGAGTGTCTCGAGGGCTGCTTGGTTCTGTGAGCTTCCACAACGTCCCAATGGTCTCCTTGTTTCTGCAGTGTCATAGTGGACTCTTGGTTCCATGAGGTTCCTAAATGTCACAGGTCTCCTTGGTTCCATGTGGCCCTGCTGTGTCACCACAGCCCCTTGGTTCCAGGAGTTTCTGGGCTGTCAGCAGTGGTTCCTTTGTTCCAATCAGGCACCGCTGTGTCACACTGCACCCTGGCTTCCATGAAGTTCTTCAGTGTCACAGTGGCCCCTTGGATCCATGCGGTCCCATAGTGTCACCATGGTCTCCTTGGACCTGCATTGTCATCAGGGACCATTGGTTCCATGTGGCCTGGCTGTGTCACAGTGATGTGGATTCCGTAATTGCCTTCAGTGTCACAATGGAGCCTTGTTTCTGTGAGGCTCTGAACTGTCACAACTGTCTCCTTGGTTCCATCAGCCCCCGCTGTGTCACAAGGGTCCCCTTGGTTCCATGAGCACACCAAAGCTTTGCATAAACATTGAGCAGCACCTGCTTAACACACCTGGGAACATCTGTCTGCATTCAAAAGACAGGTCACAGCTGAGAAAGGCACCAGCAGCTTCCATCTGCAACAGAGATGCAGGGAAAGGACAAGGACAGAGAATTCAGCTGCAAGACTCCGAGAATTCTGCATCCAGACATCATTTCTGGTCCCACTGTCCCTAGTAGAAAGGTGTCATCATTCCAGGTTCCAGGCAGCCTGTACTCAGCATGTGCTTCTACAGTGGGGGTTTGTCGTTTAGGAAAACCTGCTCAGGCTTTTCCCTTCTTTCCTCACAAACAGGAATACTTGTCCTGGGCCTGGATGCAGGCAGAGCCCTGAGGAGAGCACGTGGGACATGGTGCAGTGGGCAGGGACAGCCAGCTGCAGAGTTCAGGGGGAAGGGCTTCTGGTGCAGGGCCAGGCATGTCAGTCCCAGCTGGGCCATGTCAGACATGTCCCCAGGCTGGGCTTGGGGAGCAGCTTGTCCAAACAGGGTCAGCCTGGCAAGGGGCTCATTCTTCAGTGGGCCCACACCTCCTAAGGAGACATTCAGCATCAAGATCACCTGGGGAATGCCTAAGTTGCTTCTTCTTTGAACTGAAAAAGAAAAATTACTCCCTTTTATAAAACTGAAAATCATGAGCTGTACCTTGAAATCTTCCTCCTTAAGAGAACTCCAAAGTGACTCCAAGCAGCTGCACAAGGCCTGGAGACTGGAAGACATTGGAAAGAAGACAAAGAGCTCCTGAGGGTTTTCTGTATTTTAATGATCCCCAACGGTGGATTTGGGGCTGAGTCCAGGAGCCCCAGGCACTGAGAGAAGGTTGAAGAAGCTGCTCAAGGAGTCAGAAGCAAAACTCCAAGTCCCTTGGAGCATCACTGGCCCCACTGAGGGCAGGGACTGCCAAAGGCTCCCCAGGGAGTGGTGAGAGCAGATCCTTGAGGCCAGGATTGCAGGAGCCCGAGGCTGTGAGCAGGGAACTGCAATGCTGAGCAAGGCCTGGGCTGGTTGGAGGAAGCAGAAAGGCCAAGGCCTGAGCCCAGGCCTGGGCCAGCAGGGCCTGTCCCTCACAGGTGGCTCGGGGCTGTTCCTGGAGCACTGGGATGGGAGAGGCAGCAAGGACAAATGTCATCAAGCTGTGTGACACTCCAGATGCTCATGGAACCAAGGGCCAGTGTGACACAGCGGGGCCTCATGGAAACAAGAGGCCGTGCTGAGCCTGCGCGCCTGTAACACCCCAGAACACTGAAATGCTGAGGGTGAGCAAAGGCTCCTTTACTCGAGTTTGGTGCAGAGTAGAAACCCCAGCCAGATATTCTCAAGAGGTCAAAACGACACAAAAGTGTACTGGAAAAATACAGAAAACCGAGCTCCTTTGGCAAATGATTTCATACAACATCCAATTCAACGTGCATCACTTAGCGTAGCAGGAACATCATTAACTCGGCCCATGTAAGATGGAAACCTTTAGGCATAAAAATGTTAAACTACCCAAAAACATTCCAGTAAAAGAGGATAAGAAGGTTAAAAGAGAAAAAAGAGACAGAAAGACAGAAGATCTCCAGATAGATATGCAGAGAGCTACCAGCTGCTAGGCTTCCAGTGTGGCTGAGACACAGACCCAGGAGATTTCAGGATTCAGACCAGGGCTTGACGTCATGCCCGATTTTTTAAATCCCTAGCGTTTTCTAAGCTCTCCTCTTTTCAGGGACATCTGCTTTCTTACCACGCACTGCTGTGTTTCATTGCCTTTGTGTGGGATTGATTGACGGCTCAGCCAATCAGAGCTGGGTGGGCGCTGCCCCTGCTGTGTGCTTGATTGACGGCTCAGCCAATCAGAGCTGGCTGGGCGGTGACCCTGCTGTGTGATTGATTGACGGCTCAACCAATCAGAGCTGGCTGGGCGCTGCCCCTGCTGTGTGATTGATTGACGGCTCAGCCAATCAGAGCTGGCTGGGCGCTGCCCCTGCTGTGTGATTGATTGACGGCTCAGGCAGTCACAGCTGGGTTTGCTCTGCCCCTGCTGTGTGATTGGCAGATCTGCCAGGCCATGGCTGGGGACGGGGTTCTGTCCCACCTCATTCCAAGGTCTGTCCCAGCCCCGGCCCCACTCGGGCATTCCGAGCATCCCGACGGGTCTGGGGACATTGATGTCATCCAGCCTCTGACAGCGACCATGGGGACACTGCGGAACCTCATGGAACCAAAGAGACCATTTTGACACTCTGGTGCCTCATGCAATCAGGGGCACCTTTGTGAGACTCAGGACCCCAATGGAACCAAGGGTCAGTGATGAAGCTGTGCGGCCCAGAGAACCAAGGAGCCTTTGTTACACAGCAGGGCCACATGGAGCCCAGGGGCCGTGGTGACTCTGCAGGACCTTAGGGAAGCAAGGGGCCATTGTTTACACTACAGAAGCAGGGAGAATATTGTGACAAGGAGAATATCGGGACACTACAGGGACTCCTGGAATCAAGGAGAACATTGTGACACTGTGAGGCCCCATGGAACCAAGGCAACATGGAACAGGTCTGGCTGGCTGGGCCTCCCCGGGGGCCACCTGGCAAGACTGGCTGATCCTGGAATGTTGAGGACTGCCTCTCATCAGCTCCTGGAGCACTAAGGCTCTGTGCTTTCCTTCCTATGGAAAAGTACCAGCCCCTTTTGCAGGTTCCCACGGCTGAAACTGATATTCCCCCTGAAAAAGCACTACATACAAGGCTTGCTCCCAGCCAAAATCTGCTAGGAGTAACAGCTCTGGGTGGCCACCGTTTCCTGAGGGCTGCCTCTCATCTACCACTCTAAGGGTCGGTGTGAAGTTTCCCTCATTTTTGCCTCATGACCCTCTCAAGAAGACCTCAAGGACCCCCGCCCAGGTTGACTCTGGACAATGGTTTTCTGGCCTGCTTGAGGTGGGTGCTTGCCAAGGGACTCTTTGCAGGTGTGTTGTGCTCACTGGACTGTGCTGTCATGGTACCAGCTGAAGCCTGCATGTACTGCACGACCGCACCTGTCTCTTGGAGCACCACACAATGCTCCATAAATCTCCCCGCCTCTTGGCCACAAGCCACTCGCTTTGGAAAAGGACTACAAAAGAGCGATCCTCTGGAGAAGACCCTGAGTACTCCCCACGGATGACCACCCTTCCATTGGCTGGCCCACCATGACCTTGGTCTCGTCTGTTGGTAGCTACTTCCCCCTTCCCCTCCTTTTCTCTCTCTATACTCCGTTTCCTATATCTCTCCCCTCTAGCGCAACTGAATTGTTTGGCATTCAATAAAAATGCATTGCTGTTGTTGAATAAACTGATTTGTCCCCCGCTATTTACCTGTTTGCACCTCTGAGATCGAACAATCCTCGGCCTGTGTTGGCAGATGGTGACACACCCCCACCCCCCCCCCCCCATCCCCCATGCCCCTGCTTCTCCCAGTTGATTGCTGATCGTGGTGTGACATGGAATGGAACATCCCTTGGGCCAGTCCAGCCCAGCTGTCCCATCCCTGTTCCCTCAGGAACACTTGCCCATCCCAAGTCCATGGGTTGGAGGGGCTTGCAGACACGCCTCGTGGGGCGAGCACTGTGACAAGGACAGGAGAACAGAACAACATTTACACTTACCAAGGGCAGAGAACAGAAGAGCACAGTCTTGGAGAAACGCACAAAGGATGTAGCCGAGGCAAACGGAGCGTGCACAAAACGCAAGGAGAATGTCAGCTCAGCTCTGCAAGGCTGACAAAAGCAGAAGTTATACACAACAATAATATTGCCCTTCCTCAAAAGCGGGGATCAAAGAGCAGTCACCTAAAAAGGACAGTGCATGTTGAAGACACACTCCAAAGAACCATAGAAGGACTTGTGAGAAGGGGTGCAATTATGGCAAATAAATTCCAGGTGGGGTTAACTAATGAATACATCATCAGTGTGAGTGATAAAAGCTCCGATTGCCTGGTGGCCAGTGCACTCGAGTAGATGAAGGATTGCCCAAGTGTCCTGGTTTCGGCCAAATTTGGGGGAAAACCTCCAGGAGGAGCCCCCAGACAGCAAACCCCACGACTCCTCCCCCCCCCACCCCACCGGGTTCGGGAAGAATTTCCTTGGAGAAGAGTGGGAGAAAAAACCTGTTTATTTAACAAGCAAGACACTCCCCAGCACAGGGAAAAAAAAACAACACCAGCTGACAAAAAACTCTTTCACCGTTCTGAAGGGATGACAAGTTCAGTCTCTCTGGCGAGTGGTCGCGCAGTTATCAGTCTCTGGCGCTGGGGATGACTGCTGCAGGTGACAAAGTGTAGACTCCCGGTGTTTCTTGGGGTTCCCAGGTCCCCGTCCGTTCAGATGGTATCCAGGAGAGGGAGGGGACGGGGTGGAAGAGAAAACAGTCCAGGGAAAAAGTTGGACTGCCTAGCTGAACTAACTAATAAGCAGAAAGCAAGGGCAAAGCGAAGGAAAGAAAAAGGCAGAAGCGAGCAAGCAAGCAAGCAAGCAGGCAAGCAAGCAAGCAAGCAAGCAGGCAAGCAAGCAAGCCGAGCTAAAACCTCTCCTAAACATAGACCATGGGGGAGGTGAGCCGGCTGATAACAAGACAAAACAAAGCTTCACTCTCAGACTCAGTCCTGGAAGCACAGGACATAATACCAAACATAATCAGGACACACGATTGGAGATAGAAACACCATAACATCACCCTAGGACATTCCACCCCTTATCTCCATATCGTGAACATACTAAACAGCATGTAAAAACTTCAGCAAGTAGAAATTTCCATCTTTCACTTATTCGGACACATTTTCTTCCATCTCACTTGCTCAAACCTTCGACACTTACACATTTCCTTCTATCTCACTTGCTCAGACCTTTGACACTTACATATTTCCTTCTGTCTCATGCTGCCTCACCCCACAATCAGATCTCCCTGAGGCACACATCGTGTTGTTCCATCTCTCTGCATTACCCACCATGTACAACCTGGTCCTTGAGCAAAGACAATCCCACGAATGGGTTTGTCTGTACTCGGGGCAGAATTGATCCAAACTGCCTTCCCTAACAAACCTCTGATATGTGCCACTGGGACTTTGTCTCCATCTACTATATTCAGGGACTCAGACTGGGCAGGGCCCGCTCAGTTGGTGGAACCCCGGGTGTTAACTAACCAAGTGGCCTTTGCTAAATGCTGCTCCCAGTTTTTGAATGATCCCCCACCCAATGCTCTCAAGGTGGTTTTTAACAGTCCATTGTACCTTTCCACCTTCCCTGCAGCTGGTGCATGGTAGGGGATATGGTACACCCACTCAATGCCATGTTCCCTAGCCCAAGTGTTGATAAGGCTATTCTTGAAATGAGTCCCATTGTCTGACTCAATCCTCTCAGGGGTGCCATGCCTCCAAAGGACCTGCTTTTCCAGGCCCAGGATGGTGTTACGGGCTGTAGCGTGAGACACAGGGTAGGTCTCCAACCATCCAGTGGTGGCTTCCACCATGGTCAGTACATAGCGCTTGCCTTGGCGTGTCTGGGGCAGTGTGATGTAGTCAATCTGCCAGGCCTCTCCATACTTGTACTTGGACCACCGCCCCCCATACCAGAGGGGCTTCACCCGCTTGGCTTGCTTGATGGCAGCGCACGTCTCACAGTCATGGATAACTTGAGAAATACTGTCCATGGTTAGATCCACCCCTCGGTCTCGTGCCCACTTATATGTGGCATCTCTGCCCTGATGACCTGAGGCATCATGGGCCCATCGAGCCAGGAACAACTCTCCCTTGTGTTCCCAATCAAGGTCTATCTTCGACACCCCTATCTTTGCAGCCTGATCTACCTGCTGATTGTTTTTCTGCTCTTCATTAGCCCTACTTCTGGGAACATGGGCATCTACATGGCGAACCTTCACAGGTAATTTCTCTAACCGGGTAGCGATATCTTTCCACTCTTCGGCAGCCCAAATTGGTTTTCCTCTACGCTGCCAGTTAGCCTCTTTCCATCTCTCCAACCATCCCCACAGAGCATTGGCTACCATCCATGAATCGGTATAAAGGTAAAGCTTTGGCCACTTCTCTCTTTCAGCAATGTCTAAGGCCAGTTGAACCGCTTTGAGTTCAGCAAGTTGACTGGATCCACCCTCTCCTTCAGTGGCCTCTGCTACCCGTCGCGTGGGGCTCCATACGGCTGCTTTCCACCTCCGATTCATCCCCACAATGCGACAGGAACCGTCGGTGAATAGAGCATAGCGTGTTTCCTCTGCTGGCAGTTGGTTATATGGTGGAGCTTCTTCAGCCCGTGTCACTGGTTCTTGTTCCTCATCTGTGACACCAAAACTTTCACCTTCAGGCCAATTTGTAATTACTTCCAAAATCCCAGGGCGATTCAGTTTTCCAATCCGGGTGCGCTGTGTAATGAGGGCAATCCACTTGCTCCATGTAGCACTGGTGGCATGGTGGGTTGAGGGAACCTTTCCTCTGAACATCCACCCCAGCACTGGTAGTCGGGGTGCCAGAAGGAGTTGTGCTTCTGTGCCAACCACCTCTGAGGCTGCTTGGACCCCTTCGTAGGCAGCCAAGATCTCCTTCTCTGTTGGGGTGTAGTTAGCTTCAGACCCTCTGTAGCTCCGACTCCAAAATCCTAATGGTCGGCCTCGAGTCTCACCAGGCACCTTCTGCCACAGGCTCCAGGACAGACCATGGTTCCCGGCTGCAGAGTAGAGCACGTTCTTCACATCTGGTCCCGTCCTGACTGGGCCAAGGGCTACTGCATGAGCAATTTCCTGCTTTATCTGGGCAAAAGCTTGTTGCTGCTCAGGGCCCCAATGGAAATCGTTCTTCTTGCGGGTGACCAGGTAAAGAGGGCTCACAATCTGACTGTACTCAGGAATGTGCATCCTCCAAAAACCTATGGCGCCTAAGAAAGCTTGTGTCTCCTTCTTGTTGGTTGGTGGGGACATAGCTGTGATTTTGTTGATGACATCAGTAGGAATCTGACGCCGTCCATCTTGCCACTTCACTCCCAGGAACTGGATCTCTCGAGCAGGTCCCTTAACTTTACTCTTCTTGATGGCGAAGCCGGCTTCCAGGAGGATTTGGATGATTCTCTCTCCTTTCTTGAACACTTCTGCTGCTGTGTTCCCCCACACAATGATATCATCAATATATTGTAAATGTTCTGGAGCCTCACCTTTTTCTAGTGTAGTCTGGATCAGTCCATGGCAGATAGTAGGACTGTGCTTCCACCCCTGGGGCAGTCGATTCCAGGTGTACTGCACTCCCCTCCATGTGAAAGCGAACTGAGGCCTGCACTCTGCTGCCAGAGGAATGGAGAAAAATGCATTGGCGATATCGATAGTGGCGTACCACTTTGCTGCCTTGGACTCCAGCTCGTACTGCAGTTCCAGCATGTCTGGCACGGCAGCGCTCAGTGGTGGAGTCACCTCATTCAATGCACGATAGTCTACGGTCAGTCTCCATTCTCCTTAGAATTACCATGGCACTTCTCTTTCAGGTACTTTGCCACCTCAGCTGGGTTCTGAATTTGTTCACATGGAAAATCCCAGGATGTAGGGTCAGAAAATTCCTTTAAGATTTGGCCCATATCCTCCCATTTCCCACACCATTCAGGATTCCTCACGCCTGGCTCTACTCTGGGGTCAGGGGTCTCAGCCCCTCTAGAAATCTCAGCTCTCATTCTAGAGAAACTGCAGACTGTATAGAGAAAGCTTACTATATTAAACACCAGAAAGATGGTCTCTTTAACACTCAGGGGGAACTGAACATTCTCTAATAGGGATGTAACAAATTCAGAGGAGAAGAAGGAGAACAAAGGCTGAAAAGCCTCATCCCCTGCTTCTCCTCTAACAAGCTGAGTACACAACCACAACCAAGAACCATACATTCCTGGAACAGACTCCAGCACCTTTATAAATCTCCTGCAGGCCATTAAAACCAAGCCCAGCCCGATGGATATTTTGGTCAATGCCCCTCTACTACAGAAACTACGCATTAGGGACAATACTGGAGCTATTTCTGGATAAGCAAATAAACCCAGGGACCACAGAGGTATTAAGACCTCAAAAAACCCTAGGGACAAAGAACCCATGCAGGCCTCCACCCCAAAAGACATGAATTCCAACAACATAGCCAATAACTGCTCTATACCAACACAAAAGAATTTGAACCAAATTATTATTATTAGAACAGGGTTTTTTCCCACTTTCTCAAGCCTCGAGTTGGGCGCCAATATATTTGTCCTGGTTTCGGCCAAATTTGGGGGAAAACCTCCAGGAGGAGCCCCCAGACAGCAAACCCCACGACTCCTCCCCCCCCCACCCCACCGGGTTCGGGAAGAATTTCCTTGGAGAAGAGTGGGAGAAAAAACCTGTTTATTTAACAAGCAAGACACTCCCCAGCACAGGGAAAAAAAAACAACACCAGCTGACAAAAAACTCTTTCACCGTTCTGAAGGGATGACAAGTTCAGTCTCTCTGGCGAGTGGTCGCGCAGTTATCAGTCTCTGGCGCTGGGGATGACTGCTGCAGGTGACAAAGTGTAGACTCCCGGTGTTTCTTGGGGTTCCCAGGTCCCCGTCCGTTCAGATGGTATCCAGGAGAGGGAGGGGACGGGGTGGAAGAGAAAACAGTCCAGGGAAAAAGTTGGACTGCCTAGCTGAACTAACTAATAAGCAGAAAGCAAGGGCAAAGCGAAGGAAAGAAAAAGGCAGAAGCGAGCAAGCAGGCAAGCAAGCAGGCAAGCAAGCAAGCAAGCAAGCAGGCAAGCAAGCAAGCAAGCAAGCAGGCAAGCAAGCAAGCCGAGCTAAAACCTCTCCTAAACATAGACCATGGGGGAGGTGAGCCGGCTGATAACAAGACAAAACAAAGCTTCACTCTCAGACTCAGTCCTGGAAGCACAGGACATAATACCAAACATAATCAGGACACACGATTGGAGATAGAAACACCATAACATCACCCTAGGACATTCCACCCCTTATCTCCATATCGTGAACATACTAAACAGCATGTAAAAACTTCAGCAAGTAGAAATTTCCATCTTTCACTTATTCGGACACATTTTCTTCCATCTCACTTGCTCAAACCTTCGACACTTACACATTTCCTTCTATCTCACTTGCTCAGACCTTTGACACTTACATATTTCCTTCTGTCTCATGCTGCCTCACCCCACAATCAGATCTCCCTGAGGCACACATCGTGTTGTTCCATCTCTCTGCATTACCCACCATGTACAACCTGGTCCTTGAGCAAAGACAATCCCACGAATGGGTTTGTCTGTACTCGGGGCAGAATTGATCCAAACTGCCTTCCCTAACAAACCTCTGATATGTGCCACTGGGACTTTGTCTCCATCTACTATATTCAGGGACTCAGACTGGGCAGGGCCCGCTCGGTTGGTGGAACCCCGGGTGTTAACTAACCAAGTGGCCTTTGCTAAATGCTGCTCCCAGTTTTTGAATGATCCCCCACCCAATGCTCTCAAGGTGGTTTTTAACAGTCCATTGTACCTTTCCACCTTCCCTGCAGCTGGTGCATGGTAGGGGATATGGTACACCCACTCAATGCCATGTTCCCTAGCCCAAGTGTTGATAAGGCTATTCTTGAAATGAGTCCCATTGTCTGACTCAATCCTCTCAGGGGTGCCATGCCTCCAAAGGACCTGCTTTTCCAGGCCCAGGATGGTGTTACGGGCTGTAGCGTGAGACACAGGGTAGGTCTCCAACCATCCAGTGGTGGCTTCCACCATGGTCAGTACATAGCGCTTGCCTTGGCGTGTCTGGGGCAGTGTGATGTAGTCAATCTGCCAGGCCTCTCCATACTTGTACTTGGACCACCGCCCCCCATACCAGAGGGGCTTCACCCGCTTGGCTTGCTTGATGGCAGCGCACGTCTCACAGTCATGGATAACTTGAGAAATACTGTCCATGGTTAGATCCACCCCTCGGTCTCGTGCCCACTTATATGTGGCATCTCTGCCCTGATGACCTGAGGCATCATGGGCCCATCGAGCCAGGAACAACTCTCCCTTGTGTTCCCAATCAAGGTCTATCTTCGACACCCCTATCTTTGCAGCCTGATCTACCTGCTGATTGTTTTTCTGCTCTTCATTAGCCCTACTTCTGGGAACATGGGCATCTACATGGCGAACCTTCACAGGTAATTTCTCTAACCGGGTAGCGATATCTTTCCACTCTTCGGCAGCCCAAATTGGTTTTCCTCTACGCTGCCAGTTAGCCTCTTTCCATCTCTCCAACCATCCCCACAGAGCATTGGCTACCATCCATGAATCGGTATAAAGGTAAAGCTTTGGCCACTTCTCTCTTTCAGCAATGTCTAAGGCCAGTTGAACCGCTTTGAGTTCAGCAAGTTGACTGGATCCACCCTCTCCTTCAGTGGCCTCTGCTACCCGTCGCGTGGGGCTCCATACGGCTGCTTTCCACCTCCGATTCATCCCCACAATGCGACAGGAACCGTCGGTGAATAGAGCATAGCGTGTTTCCTCTGCTGGCAGTTGGTTATATGGTGGAGCTTCTTCAGCCCGTGTCACTGGTTCTTGTTCCTCATCTGTGACACCAAAACTTTCACCTTCAGGCCAATTTGTAATTACTTCCAAAATCCCAGGGCGATTCAGTTTTCCAATCCGGGTGCGCTGTGTAATGAGGGCAATCCACTTGCTCCATGTAGCACTGGTGGCATGGTGGGTTGAGGGAACCTTTCCTCTGAACATCCACCCCAGCACTGGTAGTCGGGGTGCCAGAAGGAGTTGTGCTTCTGTGCCAACCACCTCTGAGGCTGCTTGGACCCCTTCGTAGGCAGCCAAGATCTCCTTCTCTGTTGGGGTGTAGTTAGCTTCAGACCCTCTGTAGCTCCGACTCCAAAATCCTAATGGTCGGCCTCGAGTCTCACCAGGCACCTTCTGCCACAGGCTCCAGGACAGACCATGGTTCCCGGCTGCAGAGTAGAGCACGTTCTTCACATCTGGTCCCGTCCTGACTGGGCCAAGGGCTACTGCATGAGCAATTTCCTGCTTTATCTGGGCAAAAGCTTGTTGCTGCTCAGGGCCCCAATGGAAATCGTTCTTCTTGCGGGTGACCAGGTAAAGAGGGCTCACAATCTGACTGTACTCAGGAATGTGCATCCTCCAAAAACCTATGGCGCCTAAGAAAGCTTGTGTCTCCTTCTTGTTGGTTGGTGGGGACATAGCTGTGATTTTGTTGATGACATCAGTAGGAATCTGACGCCGTCCATCTTGCCACTTCACTCCCAGGAACTGGATCTCTCGAGCAGGTCCCTTAACTTTACTCTTCTTGATGGCGAAGCCGGCTTCCAGGAGGATTTGGATGATTCTCTCTCCTTTCTTGAACACTTCTGCTGCTGTGTTCCCCCACACAATGATATCATCAATATATTGTAAATGTTCTGGAGCCTCACCTTTTTCTAGTGTAGTCTGGATCAGTCCATGGCAGATAGTAGGACTGTGCTTCCACCCCTGGGGCAGTCGATTCCAGGTGTACTGCACTCCCCTCCATGTGAAAGCGAACTGAGGCCTGCACTCTGCTGCCAGAGGAATGGAGAAAAATGCATTGGCGATATCGATAGTGGCGTACCACTTTGCTGCCTTGGACTCCAGCTCGTACTGCAGTTCCAGCATGTCTGGCACGGCAGCGCTCAGTGGTGGAGTCACCTCATTCAATGCACGATAGTCTACGGTCAGTCTCCATTCTCCTTAGAATTACCATGGCACTTCTCTTTCAGGTACTTTGCCACCTCAGCTGGGTTCTGAATTTGTTCACATGGAAAATCCCAGGATGTAGGGTCAGAAAATTCCTTTAAGATTTGGCCCATATCCTCCCATTTCCCACACCATTCAGGATTCCTCACGCCTGGCTCTACTCTGGGGTCAGGGGTCTCAGCCCCTCTAGAAATCTCAGCTCTCATTCTAGAGAAACTGCAGACTGTATAGAGAAAGCTTACTATATTAAACACCAGAAAGATGGTCTCTTTAACACTCAGGGGGAACTGAACATTCTCTAATAGGGATGTAACAAATTCAGAGGAGAAGAAGGAGAACAAAGGCTGAAAAGCCTCATCCCCTGCTTCTCCTCTAACAAGCTGAGTACACAACCACAACCAAGAACCATACATTCCTGGAACAGACTCCAGCACCTTTATAAATCTCCTGCAGGCCATTAAAACCAAGCCCAGCCCGATGGATATTTTGGTCAATGCCCCTCTACTACAGAAACTACGCATTAGGGACAATACTGGAGCTATTTCTGGATAAGCAAATAAACCCAGGGACCACAGAGGTATTAAGACCTCAAAAAACCCTAGGGACAAAGAACCCATGCAGGCCTCCACCCCAAAAGACATGAATTCCAACAACATAGCCAATAACTGCTCTATACCAACACAAAAGAATTTGAACCAAATTATTATTATTAGAACAGGGTTTTTTCCCACTTTCTCAAGCCTCGAGTTGGGCGCCAATATATTTGTCCTGGTTTCGGCCAAATTTGGGGGAAAACCTCCAGGAGGAGCCCCCAGACAGCAAACCCCACGACTCCTCCCCCCCCCACCCCACCGGGTTCGGGAAGAATTTCCTTGGAGAAGAGTGGGAGAAAAAACCTGTTTATTTAACAAGCAAGACACTCCCCAGCACAGGGAAAAAAAAACAACACCAGCTGACAAAAAACTCTTTCACCGTTCTGAAGGGATGACAAGTTCAGTCTCTCTGGCGAGTGGTCGCGCAGTTATCAGTCTCTGGCGCTGGGGATGACTGCTGCAGGTGACAAAGTGTAGACTCCCGGTGTTTCTTGGGGTTCCCAGGTCCCCGTCCGTTCAGATGGTATCCAGGAGAGGGAGGGGACGGGGTGGAAGAGAAAACAGTCCAGGGAAAAAGTTGGACTGCCTAGCTGAACTAACTAATAAGCAGAAAGCAAGGGCAAAGCGAAGGAAAGAAAAAGGCAGAAGCGAGCAAGCAGGCAAGCAAGCAGGCAAGCAAGCAAGCAAGCAAGCAGGCAAGCAAGCAAGCAAGCAAGCAGGCAAGCAAGCAAGCCGAGCTAAAACCTCTCCTAAACATAGACCATGGGGGAGGTGAGCCGGCTGATAACAAGACAAAACAAAGCTTCACTCTCAGACTCAGTCCTGGAAGCACAGGACATAATACCAAACATAATCAGGACACACGATTGGAGATAGAAACACCATAACATCACCCTAGGACATTCCACCCCTTATCTCCATATCGTGAACATACTAAACAGCATGTAAAAACTTCAGCAAGTAGAAATTTCCATCTTTCACTTATTCGGACACATTTTCTTCCATCTCACTTGCTCAAACCTTCGACACTTACACATTTCCTTCTATCTCACTTGCTCAGACCTTTGACACTTACATATTTCCTTCTGTCTCATGCTGCCTCACCCCACAATCAGATCTCCCTGAGGCACACATCGTGTTGTTCCATCTCTCTGCATTACCCACCATGTACAACCTGGTCCTTGAGCAAAGACAATCCCACGAATGGGTTTGTCTGTACTCGGGGCAGAATTGATCCAAACTGCCTTCCCTAACAAACCTCTGATATGTGCCACTGGGACTTTGTCTCCATCTACTATATTCAGGGACTCAGACTGGGCAGGGCCCGCTCGGTTGGTGGAACCCCGGGTGTTAACTAACCAAGTGGCCTTTGCTAAATGCTGCTCCCAGTTTTTGAATGATCCCCCACCCAATGCTCTCAAGGTGGTTTTTAACAGTCCATTGTACCTTTCCACCTTCCCTGCAGCTGGTGCATGGTAGGGGATATGGTACACCCACTCAATGCCATGTTCCCTAGCCCAAGTGTTGATAAGGCTATTCTTGAAATGAGTCCCATTGTCTGACTCAATCCTCTCAGGGGTGCCATGCCTCCAAAGGACCTGCTTTTCCAGGCCCAGGATGGTGTTACGGGCTGTAGCGTGAGACACAGGGTAGGTCTCCAACCATCCAGTGGTGGCTTCCACCATGGTCAGTACATAGCGCTTGCCTTGGCGTGTCTGGGGCAGTGTGATGTAGTCAATCTGCCAGGCCTCTCCATACTTGTACTTGGACCACCGCCCCCCATACCAGAGGGGCTTCACCCGCTTGGCTTGCTTGATGGCAGCGCACGTCTCACAGTCATGGATAACTTGAGAAATACTGTCCATGGTTAGATCCACCCCTCGGTCTCGTGCCCACTTATATGTGGCATCTCTGCCCTGATGACCTGAGGCATCATGGGCCCATCGAGCCAGGAACAACTCTCCCTTGTGTTCCCAATCAAGGTCTATCTTCGACACCCCTATCTTTGCAGCCTGATCTACCTGCTGATTGTTTTTCTGCTCTTCATTAGCCCTACTTCTGGGAACATGGGCATCTACATGGCGAACCTTCACAGGTAATTTCTCTAACCGGGTAGCGATATCTTTCCACTCTTCGGCAGCCCAAATTGGTTTTCCTCTACGCTGCCAGTTAGCCTCTTTCCATCTCTCCAACCATCCCCACAGAGCATTGGCTACCATCCATGAATCGGTATAAAGGTAAAGCTTTGGCCACTTCTCTCTTTCAGCAATGTCTAAGGCCAGTTGAACCGCTTTGAGTTCAGCAAGTTGACTGGATCCACCCTCTCCTTCAGTGGCCTCTGCTACCCGTCGCGTGGGGCTCCATACGGCTGCTTTCCACCTCCGATTCATCCCCACAATGCGACAGGAACCGTCGGTGAATAGAGCATAGCGTGTTTCCTCTGCTGGCAGTTGGTTATATGGTGGAGCTTCTTCAGCCCGTGTCACTGGTTCTTGTTCCTCATCTGTGACACCAAAACTTTCACCTTCAGGCCAATTTGTAATTACTTCCAAAATCCCAGGGCGATTCAGTTTTCCAATCCGGGTGCGCTGTGTAATGAGGGCAATCCACTTGCTCCATGTAGCACTGGTGGCATGGTGGGTTGAGGGAACCTTTCCTCTGAACATCCACCCCAGCACTGGTAGTCGGGGTGCCAGAAGGAGTTGTGCTTCTGTGCCAACCACCTCTGAGGCTGCTTGGACCCCTTCGTAGGCAGCCAAGATCTCCTTCTCTGTTGGGGTGTAGTTAGCTTCAGACCCTCTGTAGCTCCGACTCCAAAATCCTAATGGTCGGCCTCGAGTCTCACCAGGCACCTTCTGCCACAGGCTCCAGGACAGACCATGGTTCCCGGCTGCAGAGTAGAGCACGTTCTTCACATCTGGTCCCGTCCTGACTGGGCCAAGGGCTACTGCATGAGCAATTTCCTGCTTTATCTGGGCAAAAGCTTGTTGCTGCTCAGGGCCCCAATGGAAATCGTTCTTCTTGCGGGTGACCAGGTAAAGAGGGCTCACAATCTGACTGTACTCAGGAATGTGCATCCTCCAAAAACCTATGGCGCCTAAGAAAGCTTGTGTCTCCTTCTTGTTGGTTGGTGGGGACATAGCTGTGATTTTGTTGATGACATCAGTAGGAATCTGACGCCGTCCATCTTGCCACTTCACTCCCAGGAACTGGATCTCTCGAGCAGGTCCCTTAACTTTACTCTTCTTGATGGCGAAGCCGGCTTCCAGGAGGATTTGGATGATTCTCTCTCCTTTCTTGAACACTTCTGCTGCTGTGTTCCCCCACACAATGATATCATCAATATATTGTAAATGTTCTGGAGCCTCACCTTTTTCTAGTGTAGTCTGGATCAGTCCATGGCAGATAGTAGGACTGTGCTTCCACCCCTGGGGCAGTCGATTCCAGGTGTACTGCACTCCCCTCCATGTGAAAGCGAACTGAGGCCTGCACTCTGCTGCCAGAGGAATGGAGAAAAATGCATTGGCGATATCGATAGTGGCGTACCACTTTGCTGCCTTGGACTCCAGCTCGTACTGCAGTTCCAGCATGTCTGGCACGGCAGCGCTCAGTGGTGGAGTCACCTCATTCAGTGCACGATAGTCTACGGTCAGTCTCCATTCTCCTTAGAATTACCATGGCACTTCTCTTTCAGGTACTTTGCCACCTCAGCTGGGTTCTGAATTTGTTCACATGGAAAATCCCAGGATGTAGGGTCAGAAAATTCCTTTAAGATTTGGCCCATATCCTCCCATTTCCCACACCATTCAGGATTCCTCACGCCTGGCTCTACTCTGGGGTCAGGGGTCTCAGCCCCTCTAGAAATCTCAGCTCTCATTCTAGAGAAACTGCAGACTGTATAGAGAAAGCTTACTATATTAAACACCAGAAAGATGGTCTCTTTAACACTCAGGGGGAACTGAACATTCTCTAATAGGGATGTAACAAATTCAGAGGAGAAGAAGGAGAACAAAGGCTGAAAAGCCTCATCCCCTGCTTCTCCTCTAACAAGCTGAGTACACAACCACAACCAAGAACCATACATTCCTGGAACAGACTCCAGCACCTTTATAAATCTCCTGCAGGCCATTAAAACCAAGCCCAGCCCGATGGATATTTTGGTCAATGCCCCTCTACTACAGAAACTACGCATTAGGGACAATACTGGAGCTATTTCTGGATAAGCAAATAAACCCAGGGACCACAGAGGTATTAAGACCTCAAAAAACCCTAGGGACAAAGAACCCATGCAGGCCTCCACCCCAAAAGACATGAATTCCAACAACATAGCCAATAACTGCTCTATACCAACACAAAAGAATTTGAACCAAATTATTATTATTAGAACAGGGTTTTTTCCCACTTTCTCAAGCCTCGAGTTGGGCGCCAATATATTTGTCCTGGTTTCGGCCAAATTTGGGGGAAAACCTCCAGGAGGAGCCCCCAGACAGCAAACCCCACGACTCCTCCCCCCCCCACCCCACCGGGTTCGGGAAGAATTTCCTTGGAGAAGAGTGGGAGAAAAAACCTGTTTATTTAACAAGCAAGACACTCCCCAGCACAGGGAAAAAAAAACAACACCAGCTGACAAAAAACTCTTTCACCGTTCTGAAGGGATGACAAGTTCAGTCTCTCTGGCGAGTGGTCGCGCAGTTATCAGTCTCTGGCGCTGGGGATGACTGCTGCAGGTGACAAAGTGTAGACTCCCGGTGTTTCTTGGGGTTCCCAGGTCCCCGTCCGTTCAGATGGTATCCAGGAGAGGGAGGGGACGGGGTGGAAAACAGTCCAGGGAAAAAGTTGGACTGCCTAGCTGAACTAACTAATAAGCAGAAAGCAAGGGCAAAGCGAAGGAAAGAAAAAGGCAGAAGCGAGCAAGCAGGCAAGCAAGCAGGCAAGCAAGCAAGCAAGCAAGCAGGCAAGCAAGCAAGCCGAGCTAAAACCTCTCCTAAACATAGACCATGGGGGAGGTGAGCCGGCTGATAACAAGACAAAACAAAGCTTCACTCTCAGACTCAGTCCTGGAAGCACAGGACATAATACCAAACATAATCAGGACACACGATTGGAGATAGAAACACCATAACATCACCCTAGGACACCAAGTGACCACCGTGGTGTAATAAAGAATACCTGCTCTCAAATCCTCAAAACTGTGTTCAAAAGTTGCTATCCAGCAGATTTCAGTATCAGTGGTGTCCCTGACTCCATTATGCCCCTTGCACACTTTCACGAGGGCCCCTTGGTTCCACGAGGCCCTGCTGGATAACAGTGGACCCTTGGTTCCATTTGGGTCTGTACTGTCAAAATGGCCTCCTTAGTTCTGCACTGCCACAATGCTCTCTCCTTGGTGCCACGAGGCCTTGGTGTGTCACAACAGCCTCTCGGTTCCATGAACTGCCATAGTGTCAGCACGGTCTCTTGCATCTGCAGTATCACGATGGACAATTGGTTACAAGCAGCCCCGCTGTGTCACAACGACTACTTGGTTCATGAGGCCCCACAGTGTCACCATGGCCCCTTGGTTCCCCGAGGCCTCGCTGTAGAACAATGGCCTCTCAGTTCCAGGAGGTTTTGTACTGTCAACAGTGCTCTCCTTGGTTCTACAGTGGCTGCTTGCTTCCATAATTCTTCCTCAGTGTCACAGTGGTCTCCTTGGTTCCATGAGGCTCTGCAATGTCCCAATATCCCATCGTTTCCATGAGCTTCTGTCCCATCAACCATGTCCTTTGCTCCAGTGAGGCCCCGCAACGGCACACCGGACCCTTGGCTCCATGAGGTTCCATAGTGTAACATGGGTGCCTTGATTCCAAGAGGTTCTGCTGGGTCACACTGGACCCTTGGTTCCATGAGGTTCCGTGGTATCGCCATGGTTTCCCTGGATCCGCAGTAGCGCTACGGACCATAGGTTTCATGCAGCTTTGCTGTGCTACAGTGGCTCCTTGGTTCCATCAAGTGCCACTGTGTAACAAGGGAATCTTGGTCCCATGAGGTTCTGGACTGTCACAATGGTGTCCTTGGTTCTGGACTCTAACAACGGACCCTTGGTTCCACGAGGTTCCATTACGTCACAATGCTCTCCTTGGTTCCACAAGGCCTTGCTTTGTCACAATGGACCCTTGGTTCCATGAGCTTCCGTAGTGTAACCATGGTCTCCTGGGATCTGCATTGTCACAATGGACAATTGGTTGCATGGGAGCCTGCTGTGTCACAAGAGAGCCTTAGCTCCATGAGGTTCTGGACTGTCACAGTGGTCTCCCTGCTTCAATGAGGCCCTGGAGTGTCTCGAGGGCTGCTTGGTTCTGTGAGCTTCCACAACGTCCCAATGGTCTCCTTGTTTCTGCAGTGTCATAGTGGACTCTTGGTTCCATGAGGTTCCTAAATGTCACAGGTCTCCTTGGTTCCATGTGGCCCTGCTGTGTCACCCCAGCCCCTTGGTTCCAGGAGTTTCTGGGCTGTCAACAGTGGTTCCTTTGTTCCAATCAGGCACCGCTGTGTCACACTGCACCCTGGCTTCCATGAAGTTCTTCAGTGTCACAGTGGCCCCTTGGATCCATGCGGTCCCATAGTGTCACCATGGTCTCCTTGGACCTGCATTGTCATCAGGGACCATTGGTTCCATGTGGCCTGGCTGTGTCACAGTGATGTGGATTCCGTAATTGCCTTCAGTGTCACAATGGAGCCTTGTTTCTGTGAGGCTCTGAACTGTCACAACTGTCTCCTTGGTTCCATCAGCCCCCGCTGTGTCACAAGGGTCCCCTTGGTTCCATGAGCACACCAAAGCTTTGCATAAACATTGAGCAGCACCTGCTTAACACACCTGGGAACATCTGTCTGCATTCAAAAGACAGGTCACAGCTGAGAAAGGCACCAGCAGCTTCCATCTGCAACAGAGATGCAGGGAAAGGACAAGGACAGAGAATTCAGCTGCAAGACTCCGAGAATTCTGCATCCAGACATCATTTCTGGTCCCACTGTCCCTAGTAGAAAGGTGTCATCATTCCAGGTTCCAGGCAGCCTGTACTCAGCATGTGCTTCTACAGTGGGGGTTTGTCGTTTAGGAAAACCTGCTCAGGCTTTTCCCTTCTTTCCTCACAAACAGGAATACTTGTCCTGGGCCTGGATGCAGGCAGAGCCCTGAGGAGAGCACGTGGGACATGGTGCAGTGGGCAGGGACAGCCAGCTGCAGAGTTCAGGGGGAAGGGCTTCTGGTGCAGGGCCAGGCATGTCAGTCCCAGCTGGGCCATGTCAGACATGTCCCCAGGCTGGGCTTGGGGAGCAGCTTGTCCAAACAGGGTCAGCCTGGCAAGGGGCTCATTCTTCAGTGGGCCCACACCTCCTAAGGAGACATTCAGCATCAAGATCACCTGGGGAATGCCTAAGTTGCTTCTTCTTTGAACTGAAAAAGAAAAATTACTCCCTTTTATAAAACTGAAAATCATGAGCTGTACCTTGAAATCTTCCTCCTTAAGAGAACTCCAAAGTGACTCCAAGCAGCTGCACAAGGCCTGGAGACTGGAAGACATTGGAAAGAAGACAAAGAGCTCCTGAGGGTTTTCTGTATTTTAATGATCCCCAACGGTGGATTTGGGGCTGAGTCCAGGAGCCCCAGGCACTGAGAGAAGGTTGAAGAAGCTGCTCAAGGAGTCAGAAGCAAAACTCCAAGTCCCTTGGAGCATCACTGGCCCCACTGAGGGCAGGGACTGCCAAAGGCTCCCCAGGGAGTGGTGAGAGCAGATCCTTGAGGCCAGGATTGCAGGAGCCCGAGGCTGTGAGCAGGGAACTGCAATGCTGAGCAAGGCCTGGGCTGGTTGGAGGAAGCAGAAAGGCCAAGGCCTGAGCCCAGGCCTGGGCCAGCAGGGCCTGTCCCTCACAGGTGGCTCGGGGCTGTTCCTGGAGCACTGGGATGGGAGAGGCAGCAAGGACAAATGTCATCAAGCTGTGTGACACTCCAGATGCTCATGGAACCAAGGGCCAGTGTGACACAGCGGGGCCTCATGGAAACAAGAGGCCGTGCTGAGCCTGCGCGCCTCTAACACCCCAGAACACTGAAATGCTGAGGGTGAGCAAAGGCTCCTTTACTCGAGTTTGGTGCAGAGTAGAAACCCCAGCCAGATATTCTCAAGAGGTCAAAACGACACAAAAGTGTACTGGAAAAATACAGAAAACCGAGCTCCTTTGGCAAATGATTTCATACAACATCCAATTCAACGTGCATCACTTAGCGTAGCAGGAACATCATTAACTCGGCCCATGTAAGATGGAAACCTTTAGGCATAAAAATGTTAAACTACCCAAAAACATTCCAGTAAAAGAGGATAAGAAGGTTAAAAGAGAAAAAAGAGACAGAAAGACAGAAGATCTCCAGATAGATATGCAGAGAGCTACCAGCTGCTAGGCTTCCAGTGTGGCTGAGACACAGACCCAGGAGATTTCAGGATTCAGACCAGGGCTTGACGTCATGCCCGATTTTTTAAATCCCTAGCGTTTTCTAAGCTCTCCTCTTTTCAGGGACATCTGCTTTCTTACCACGCACTGCTGTGTTTCATTGCCTTTGTGTGGGATTGATTGACGGCTCAGCCAATCAGAGCTGGGTGGGCGCTGCCCCTGCTGTGTGCTTGATTGACGGCTCAGCCAATCAGAGCTGGCTGGGCGGTGACCCTGCTGTGTGATTGATTGACGGCTCAACCAATCAGAGCTGGCTGGGCGCTGCCCCTGCTGTGTGATTGATTGACGGCTCAGCCAATCAGAGCTGGCTGGGCGCTGCCCCTGCTGTGTGATTGATTGACGGCTCAGGCAGTCACAGCTGGGTTTGCTCTGCCCCTGCTGTGTGATTGGCAGATCTGCCAGGCCATGGCTGGGGACGGGGTTCTGTCCCACCTCATTCCAAGGTCTGTCCCAGCCCCGGCCCCACTCGGGCATTCCGAGCATCCCGACGGGTCTGGGGACATTGATGTCATCCAGCCTCTGACAGCGACCATGGGGACACTGCGGAACCTCATGGAACCAAAGAGACCATTTTGACACTCTGGTGCCTCATGCAATCAGGGGCACCTTTGTGAGACTCAGGACCCCAATGGAACCAAGGGTCAGTGATGAAGCTGTGCGGCCCAGAGAACCAAGGAGCCTTTGTTACACAGCAGGGCCACATGGAGCCCAGGGGCCGTGGTGACTCTGCAGGACCTTAGGGAAGCAAGGGGCCATTGTTTACACTACAGAAGCAGGGAGAATATTGTGACAAGGAGAATATCGGGACACTACAGGGACTCCTGGAATCAAGGAGAACATTGTGACACTGTGAGGCCCCATGGAACCAAGGCAACATGGAACAGGTCTGGCTGGCTGGGCCTCCCCGGGGGCCACCTGGCAAGACTGGCTGATCCTGGAATGTTGAGGACTGCCTCTCATCAGCTCCTGGAGCACTAAGGCTCTGTGCTTTCCTTCCTATGGAAAAGTACCAGCCCCTTTTGCAGGTTCCCACGGCTGAAACTGATATTCCCCCTGAAAAAGCACTACATACAAGGCTTGCTCCCAGCCAAAATCTGCTAGGAGTAACAGCTCTGGGTGGCCACCGTTTCCTGAGGGCTGCCTCTCATCTACCACTCTAAGGGTCGGTGTGAAGTTTCCCTCATTTTTGCCTCATGACCCTCTCAAGAAGACCTCAAGGACCCCCGCCCAGGTTGACTCTGGACAATGGTTTTCTGGCCTGCTTGAGGTGGGTGCTTGCCAAGGGACTCTTTGCAGGTGTGTTGTGCTCACTGGACTGTGCTGTCATGGTACCAGCTGAAGCCTGCATGTACTGCACGACCGCACCTGTCTCTTGGAGCACCACACAATGCTCCATAAATCTCCCCGCCTCTTGGCCACAAGCCACTCGCTTTGGAAAAGGACTACAAAAGAGCGATCCTCTGGAGAAGACCCTGAGTACTCCCCACGGATGACCACCCTTCCATTGGCTGGCCCACCATGACCTTGGTCTCGTCTGTTGGTAGCTACTTCCCCCTTCCCCTCCTTTTCTCTCTCTATACTCCGTTTCCTATATCTCTCCCCTCTAGCGCAACTGAATTGTTTGGCATTCAATAAAAATGCATTGCTGTTGTTGAATAAACTGATTTGTCCCCCGCTATTTACCTGTTTGCACCTCTGAGATCGAACAATCCTCGGCCTGTGTTGGCAGATGGTGACACACCCCCACCCCCCCCCCCCCCATCCCCCATGCCCCTGCTTCTCCCAGTTGATTGCTGATCGTGGTGTGACATGGAATGGAACATCCCTTGGGCCAGTCCAGCCCAGCTGTCCCATCCCTGTTCCCTCAGGAACACTTGCCCATCCCAAGTCCATGGGTTGGAGGGGCTTGCAGACACGCCTCGTGGGGCGAGCACTGTGACAAGGACAGGAGAACAGAACAACATTTACACTTACCAAGGGCAGAGAACAGAAGAGCACAGTCTTGGAGAAACGCACAAAGGATGTAGCCGAGGCAAACGGAGCGTGCACAAAACGCAAGGAGAATGTCAGCTCAGCTCTGCAAGGCTGACAAAAGCAGAAGTTATACACAACAATAATATTGCCCTTCCTCAAAAGCGGGGATCAAAGAGCAGTCACCTAAAAAGGACAGTGCATGTTGAAGACACACTCCAAAGAACCATAGAAGGACTTGTGAGAAGGGGTGCAATTATGGCAAATAAATTCCAGGTGGGGTTAACTAATGAATACATCATCAGTGTGAGTGATAAAAGCTCCGATTGCCTGGTGGCCAGTGCACTCGAGTAGATGAAGGATTGCCCAAGCGACCACCATGGTGTAATAAAGAATACCTGCTCTCAAATCCTCAAAACTGTGTTCAGAAGTTGCTATCCAGCAGATTTCAGTATCAGTGGTGTCCCTGACTCCATTATGCCCCTTGCACACTTTCACGAGGGCCCCTTGGTTCCACGAGGCCCTGCTGGATAACAGTGGACCCTTGGTTCCATTTGGGTCTGTACTGTCAAAATGGCCTCCTTAGTTCTGCACTGCCACAATGCTCTCTCCTTGGTGCCACGAGGCCTTGGTGTGTCACAACAGCCTCTCGGTTCCATGAACTGCCATAGTGTCAGCACGGTCTCTTGCATCTGCAGTATCACGATGGACAATTGGTTACAAGCAGCCCCGCTGTGTCACAACGACTACTTGGTTCATGAGGCCCCACAGTGTCACCATGGCCCCTTGGTTCCCCGAGGCCTCGCTGTAGAACAATGGCCTCTCAGTTCCAGGAGGTTTTGTACTGTCAACAGTGCTCTCCTTGGTTCTACAGTGGCTGCTTGCTTCCATAATTCTTCCTCAGTGTCACAGTGGTCTCCTTGGTTCCATGAGGCTCTGCAATGTCCCAATATCCCATCGTTTCCATGAGCTTCTGTCCCATCAACCATGTCCTTTGCTCCAGTGAGGCCCCGCAACGGCACACCGGACCCTTGGCTCCATGAGGTTCCATAGTGTAACATGGGTGCCTTGATTCCAAGAGGTTCTGCTGGGTCACACTGGACCCTTGGTTCCATGAGGTTCCGTGGTATCGCCATGGTTTCCCTGGATCCGCAGTATCGCTACGGACCATAGGTTTCATGCAGCTTTGCTGTGCTACAGTGGCTCCTTGGTTCCATCAAGTGCCACTGTGTAACAAGGGAATCTTGGTCCCATGAGGTTCTGGACTGTCACAATGGTGTCCTTGGTTCTGGACTCTAACAACGGACCCTTGGTTCCACGAGGTTCCATTACGTCACAATGCTCTCCTTGGTTCCACAAGGCCTTGCTTTGTCACAATGGACCCTTGGTTCCATGAGCTTCCGTAGTGTAACCATGGTCTCCTGGGATCTGCATTGTCACAATGGACAATTGGTTGCATGGGAGCCTGCTGTGTCACAAGAGAGCCTTAGCTCCATGAGGTTCTGGACTGTCACAGTGGTCTCCCTGCTTCAACGAGGCCCTGGAGTGTCTCGAGGGCTGCTTGGTTCTGTGAGCTTCCACAACGTCCCAATGGTCTCCTTGTTTCTGCAGTGTCATAGTGGACTCTTGGTTCCATGAGGTTCCTAAATGTCACAGGTCTCCTTGGTTCCATGTGGCCCTGCTGTGTCACCACAGCCCCTTGGTTCCAGGAGTTTCTGGGCTGTCAACAGTGGTTCCTTTGTTCCAATCAGGCACCGCTGTGTCACACTGCACCCTGGCTTCCATGAAGTTCTTCAGTGTCACAGTGGCCCCTTGGATCCATGCGGTCCCATAGTGTCACCATGGTCTCCTTGGACCTGCATTGTCATCAGGGACCATTGGTTCCATGTGGCCTGGCTGTGTCACAGTGATGTGGATTCCGTAATTGCCTTCAGTGTCACAATGGAGCCTTGTTTCTGTGAGGCTCTGAACTGTCACAACTGTCTCCTTGGTTCCATCAGCCCCCGCTGTGTCACAAGGGTCCCCTTGGTTCCATGAGCACACCAAAGCTTTGCATAAACATTGAGCAGCACCTGCTTAACACACCTGGGAACATCTGTCTGCATTCAAAAGACAGGTCACAGCTGAGAAAGGCACCAGCAGCTTCCATCTGCAACAGAGATGCAGGGAAAGGACAAGGACAGAGAATTCAGCTGCAAGACTCCGAGAATTCTGCATCCAGACATCATTTCTGGTCCCACTGTCCCTAGTAGAAAGGTGTCATCATTCCAGGTTCCAGGCAGCCTGTACTCAGCATGTGCTTCTACAGTGGGGGTTTGTCGTTTAGGAAAACCTGCTCAGGCTTTTCCCTTCTTTCCTCACAAACAGGAATACTTGTCCTGGGCCTGGATGCAGGCAGAGCCCTGAGGAGAGCACGTGGGACATGGTGCAGTGGGCAGGGACAGCCAGCTGCAGAGTTCAGGGGGAAGGGCTTCTGGTGCAGGGCCAGGCATGTCAGTCCCAGCTGGGCCATGTCAGACATGTCCCCAGGCTGGGCTTGGGGAGCAGCTTGTCCAAACAGGGTCAGCCTGGCAAGGGGCTCATTCTTCAGTGGGCCCACACCTCCTAAGGAGACATTCAGCATCAAGATCACCTGGGGAATGCCTAAGTTGCTTCTTCTTTGAACTGAAAAAGAAAAATTACTCCCTTTTATAAAACTGAAAATCATGAGCTGTACCTTGAAATCTTCCTCCTTAAGAGAACTCCAAAGTGACTCCAAGCAGCTGCACAAGGCCTGGAGACTGGAAGACATTGGAAAGAAGACAAAGAGCTCCTGAGGGTTTTCTGTATTTTAATGATCCCCAACGGTGGATTTGGGGCTGAGTCCAGGAGCCCCAGGCACTGAGAGAAGGTTGAAGAAGCTGCTCAAGGAGTCAGAAGCAAAACTCCAAGTCCCTTGGAGCATCACTGGCCCCACTGAGGGCAGGGACTGCCAAAGGCTCCCCAGGGAGTGGTGAGAGCAGATCCTTGAGGCCAGGATTGCAGGAGCCCGAGGCTGTGAGCAGGGAACTGCAATGCTGAGCAAGGCCTGGGCTGGTTGGAGGAAGCAGAAAGGCCAAGGCCTGAGCCCAGGCCTGGGCCAGCAGGGCCTGTCCCTCACAGGTGGCTCGGGGCTGTTCCTGGAGCACTGGGATGGGAGAGGCAGCAAGGACAAATGTCATCAAGCTGTGTGACACTCCAGATGCTCATGGAACCAAGGGCCAGTGTGACACAGCGGGGCCTCATGGAAACAAGAGGCCGTGCTGAGCCTGCGCGCCTGTAACACCCCAGAACACTGAAATGCTGAGGGTGAGCAAAGGCTCCTTTACTCGAGTTTGGTGCAGAGTAGAAACCCCAGCCAGATATTCTCAAGAGGTCAAAACGACACAAAAGTGTACTGGAAAAATACAGAAAACCGAGCTCCTTTGGCAAATGATTTCATACAACATCCAATTCAACGTGCATCACTTAGCGTAGCAGGAACATCATTAACTCGGCCCATGTAAGATGGAAACCTTTAGGCATAAAAATGTTAAACTACCCAAAAACATTCCAGTAAAAGAGGATAAGAAGGTTAAAAGAGAAAAAAGAGACAGAAAGACAGAAGATCTCCAGATAGATATGCAGAGAGCTACCAGCTGCTAGGCTTCCAGTGTGGCTGAGACACAGACCCAGGAGATTTCAGGATTCAGACCAGGGCTTGACGTCATGCCCGATTTTTTAAATCCCTAGCGTTTTCTAAGCTCTCCTCTTTTCAGGGACATCTGCTTTCTTACCACGCACTGCTGTGTTTCATTGCCTTTGTGTGGGATTGATTGACGGCTCAGCCAATCAGAGCTGGGTGGGCGCTGCCCCTGCTGTGTGCTTGATTGACGGCTCAGCCAATCAGAGCTGGCTGGGCGGTGACCCTGCTGTGTGATTGATTGACGGCTCAACCAATCAGAGCTGGCTGGGCGCTGCCCCTGCTGTGTGATTGATTGGCGGCTCAGCCAATCAGAGCTGGCTGGGCGCTGCCCCTGCTGTGTGATTGGCAGATCTGCCAGGCCATGGCTGGGGACGGGGCTCTGTCCCACCTCATTCCAAGGTCTGTCCCAGCCCCGGCCCCACTTGGGCATTCCGAGCATCCCGACGGGTCTGGGGACATTGATGTCATCCAGCCTCTGACAGCGACCATGGGGACACTGCGGAACCTCATGGAACCAAAGAGACCATTTTGACACTCTGGTGCCTCATGCAATCAGGGGCACCTTTGTGAGACTCAGGACCCCAATGGAACCAAGGGTCAGTGATGAAGCTGTGCGGCCCAGAGAACCAAGGAGCCTTTGTTACACAGCAGGGCCACATGGAGCCCAGGGGCCATGGTGACTCTGCAGGACCTTAGGGAAGCAAGGGGCCATTGTTTACACTACAGAAGCAGGGAGAATATTGTGACAAGGAGAATATCGGGACACTACAGGGACTCCTGGAATCAAGGAGAACATTGTGACACTGTGAGGCCCCATGGAACCAAGGCAACATGGAACAGGTCTGGCTGGCTGGGCCTCCCGGGGGCCACCTGGCAAGACTGGCTGATCCTGGAATGTTGAGGACTGCCTCTCATCAGCTCCTGGAGCACTAAGGCTCTGTGCTTTCCTTCCTATGGAAAAGTACCAGCCCCTTTTGCAGGTTCCCACGGCTGAAACTGATATTCCCCCTGAAAAAGCACTACATACAAGGCTTGCTCCCAGCCAAAATCTGCTAGGAGTAACAGCTCTGGGTGGCCACCGTTTCCTGAGGGCTGCCTCTCATCTACCACTCTAAGGGTCGGTGTGAAGTTTCCCTCATTTTTGCCTCATGACCCTCTCAAGAAGACCTCAAGGACCCCCGCCCAGGTTGACTCTGGACAATGGTTTTCTGGCCTGCTTGAGGTGGGTGCTTGCCAAGGGACTCTTTGCAGGTGTGTTGTGCTCACTGGACTGTGCTGTCATGGTACCAGCTGAAGCCTGCATGTACTGCACGACTGCACCTGTCTCTTGGAGCACCACACAATGCTCCATAAATCTCCCCGCCTCTTGGCCACAAGCCACTCGCTTTGGAAAAGGACTACAAAAGAGCGATCCTCTGGAGAAGACCCTGAGTACTCCCCACGGATGACCACCCTTCCATTGGCTGGCCCACCATGACCTTGGTCTCGTCTGTTGGTAGCTACTTCCCCCTTCCCCTCCTTTTCTCTCTCTATACTCCGTTTCCTATATCTCTCCCCTCTAGCGCAACTGAATTGTTTGGCATTCAATAAAAATGCATTGCTGTTGTTGAATAAACTGATTTGTCCCCCGCTATTTACCTGTTTGCACCTCTGAGATCGAACAATCCTCGGCCTGTGTTGGCAGATGGTGACACACCCCCCCCCCCCCCCCCCATCCCCCATGCCCCTGCTTCTCCCAGTTGATTGCTGATCGTGGTGTGACATGGAATGGAACATCCCTTGGGCCAGTCCAGCCCAGCTGTCCCATCCCTGTTCCCTCAGGAACACTTGCCCATCCCAAGTCCATGGGTTGGAGGGGCTTGCAGACACGCCTCGTGGGGCGAGCACTGTGACAAGGACAGGAGAACAGAACAACATTTACACTTACCAAGGGCAGAGAACAGAAGAGCACAGTCTTGGAGAAACGCACAAAGGATGTAGCCGAGGCAAACGGAGCGTGCACAAAACGCAAGGAGAATGTCAGCTCAGCTCTGCAAGGCTGACAAAAGCAGAAGTTATACACAACAATAATATTGCCCTTCCTCAAAAGCGGGGATCAAAGAGCAGTCACCTAAAAAGGACAGTGCATGTTGAAGACACACTCCAAAGAACCATAGAAGGACTTGTGAGAAGGGGTGCAATTATGGCAAATAAATTCCAGGTGGGGTTAACTAATGAATACATCATCAGTGTGAGTGATAAAAGCTCCGATTGCCTGGTGGCCAGTGCACTCGAGTAGATGAAGGATTGCCCAAGCGACCACCATGGTGTAATAAAGAATACCTGCTCTCAAATCCTCAAAACTGTGTTCAAAAGTTGTTATCCAGCAGATTTCAGTATCAGTGGTGTCCCTGACTCCATTATGCCTGCTCTGCTGTAAAAGCATTATTTTCTCAGTGAGCATGGACAACAGTTAGAGTGTCGTCTTTTAAGATTCCCTGCACTCCACTTATGGTGGCAAAAGCAGTGCCTTGACTGTAATCATAAAAGTGATTACAGCTTCATTGCTTTGACATCATGTAGGATGCTTCCTCCATCTGCTGTGGTCTGCATTAAGTAACAGATTTCTCAGTTTCTAGGAAGAGTCTAGCAAACAATCACCTTGCTCCTTCTCTTGCATTTATTCATCACTGCTATGCTGCTATACAGACAGGTAGTCTGTTTATGATTCAACAATTCAATGGGACATCAAGTAAATAACAAAGCAAAACTAACTACCGAAAGCACTATAAGGGCCAGAGATTAGCTTGGATCAAAACAGGTATTCTCCTAGCATTGTTTACAAACGAGTCAGCATGTGAAACAGAAGGCACAATGTAGTTTGTGCCTTGTTTTGGGCATGCCCGAAAGAAGGAAATTCTGATTTCACATATGGGAAAAGAAATGTTGACATTTGAATGAGATTGTTCATACCCCAGAAAAGGTTGCTTTGAAAGGTTGTGGAAGTCCTGTGTGGAAACACGGCTTTACAAGTCCTTTCCACCAGGAGACAACAGCTGCAGAACATCTGGGAGTGCCAGTGTTGAGAGCACCAGCAAAGATCAAAGTGGAGAAGTTGGTGAACAATGGCAGTGGCCTGGCGGAGAGCAAGTGGGGTGCTGGCTGTGGGACCAGGGGAGTCCTGACTGATTTAGGGGGCGTGTGATGGCCTGTGTCAGCAAGCGGAGTAGTGCTGTGGCCTTGGGACACTGCGAATACTGGAATTCAGTGGGGTCACTGGGGCAGGCTGAGTGTCTGAGGTGCTGGAGGGACCCAGGTTGCCCACATGTAAACATCCAGTCTCACTCTTGCCAGCCACAGAAAGGAGCAGGATGTGGCTGCTGGCAATGCCTGTCATGTATATGTAGTGTATATGCGTGCTATCCCAGCCTGCTGGGAACACTTCTTCTTTGGGACTGCTTGGGCTGAGGGAGAGAAAGCAGTGGTAGTTTCTGAGGTTTCGATTTTGCTCAAGTTTCTCAGGCTGTTTCTGGAGCCACCCAGAGTTCTCTTCCTTGAAGCATTTCAAGTCCTGCTAATTTTCAAAATTCAAACAGACACAGCCCTAAGCTAGTTGATCTGACTTCAGAGCTATTCTTACGCTGAGCTGTTGGATGATCTGATCTCCTGAGAGGTCTTCCATCTCAGTTTATGACCTGGTTCTGGTGAAAAGTAGGATCTTTTAGCCTGGAGAAGAGAGGTTTCTGGAGAGACAGTATTGTGGCCTTTGAATATGTAAAGAGGGTATAAGACAAATGGAGAAAGACTTTTTAGGAAGGTTTGCAGAGACAGGACAAGGGGCCATGCTTTCAAACTGAGACTAGGTTTAGATTGGCTAAAAGGAAAAACTTTTCTACAATGAAGCTGGTGAGACACTCAAACGGCTGTTCCAGAGAAGTTGTGGATGCCCCATCATTGAGAGTTCTCCTTATCAGTTTGGCTAGTCTTGAGCAATTTGATCTACTGTAAGATCTACCTGGCAAGGAAGTTGGACTAGATGATCTTTAATCACAGACTGTTGTATGATTCCGTGAAAGACAGAATGCAATAAAGTTCATATTTCAGATTTTGGTGCAGACATATTTATAATTTCTCACTTTATGCATCATTGCAATGACAACTTGTTAGCTTCTGAAATGATTAGAATGATTAGCTGAGATTGATTTCCTTCCTTAGTTTCATTTTCCCTGTTATTCCTTCACTCTTGGACTTTTTTTTCACTAGATTTCCTCTTTCAGTAAACTGCCCTTAAGTATCACTTTGCTCCCCACCTGGCTTTTTTTTTTTTTTTCAATGACACCTTTTCACTGGTTCGTTTTGGGCCTTTGCTGCTTGAAGTCCAGCAGCCTCCTTGTCTGAGCATTATGGAGCTTTCTTTACAGCTTCATCACTATGCAAAAAGCCATAAATTACTGTGTTCCATCTCACATACCATCAAGTATCACACTTATATTCCCTCTGCTGAATAACTGGTTGGCTTACATAGACCAGTCAAATACCAGGAAATCCAGATGGCAGCAAGAATCTTGTAGACTACTCCCGCTGTTCATTTAAATTCTGGAGAAGTCACGTGAGGTATCACATTCTCTTGAAAGAAGTGTCTATCATCTCGGACATTCTAGAATAGCTCTTAATATTGTCATGAGTTTCTGGCTAGACTTTTTAGTATGCAAATTCAAATGATCTGAAATGATAGAACTTCAAGAATTTTTTTTCCCAGAATCGAAGTATGATGGAGTTACATAGGGAGAATCTTAATCTTAGTTATTCTATTCCATCTCACATCATGGTTGGGGGCAGTTAGAAGGGAGTATCTTTGGGGGACAATGGGTTCCGGTGTAGTCAGTAAGCTGGGCAGAGGAGCCATCAGGTATTGTCTGTTGTTGGGGGGGGGGATTCATGTGAACTCTTCCTTTCTTGTACCCTGCCACTAGTATTGTTGCTAAAATTGTTTGTTTTCTCATCCAAGTGACAAAATCAGCACACTTAATGAGGGATGAAGAGGGAGCAGCGACCTCAGAACAGGAGGAAGAAGAAGCAGAGCCTGCTGTCCTCCAGAAGAAAAAAACACTACCAGCCAACTTTGCATCATCTGTGAACTTCCTGGGCGTGTACTCTATCCCCTTGTCCAGAACACTGAGCAAGATATTAAACAGGACTGGGCCCAAGACTGAGCCTTGGGGACCAGCTGGATGAACTCTATTTCCCACCACTCTGTGGGCCTGGCCATCACCCAGTTTGTCACCCAGCAAACAGCCCACCCATGCAAACCATAAGCAGACAGTTTCTTCAGGAGAATGATGTGAGACTCATTGCAAAAAGGATCAGGGAGATGCCTAGGAAGAGTCTCAGGTGAATCCAGGAGACTATAGTGGAGGACTATTCAGTTTTCCAATCAATTTGCTTAAAAAACTCTACAAAACTGTAATAAACAAATAAACAAAAAAAGCAGACCAAACAAACACACAAAAAACCCCAACCAATAATCCCCAAAGAGACAAAAAAAGCCCCCCAAAAAACCCACCCAAAACTGAAAAAAAAACCCCAAACCCAATACAAAGAATCAGGGTGAAGGTTTTTAGCAACTTTAGAAATAACAAAACAAAACAAAACAAAAAAACCCCAGAAAGTCACATTTCTAAAGGTGCTGTCCCAGCCTCTTCTCTCAGCAGGGTGGACATCCTGAAGTGGAGCCAGTTGGAAGAAAGCGGGACAGGGCAGCACCTGGGCCATTGTCACAGGACGGCCCTGTGGCTGCCCCATTGCCAAAACCTGGACACATAAATCAAACACAGGTATGCACATGTGCTTAGACACAGCAAAAATATATTTGTCTGAAAAGAATACTGGTCCATTTCTATCACTGGAAAGAGCATAATGCCTCGTCTCAGCTTTCTTTTCAGTCATTACAAATGTTTCGAAAATAAAGGAGTGCAGAAAATGGAAATATCCAAGATCAACATGAAGACCAATAACAACGATACCATTTTTGAAACTGCATTGGGAATCCTCTGCAGAAATTGACTCAGAGCTCTAAGATTTACAAAAAAGACCAAGAGGATTGGAGTCAATACAACACAGTGTCTGGAGACTTCAGCTGGTTGCCTTGATTTCTCAAATATGATGGAGGAAGCACCTTAGCAACTACAGCTGCCAGTTCTCTCAGGGCCCTGACATGCCTCTGGGTGGGTGCCATGGTCTTGCATGCTCAGGTTCCTCAAGTGGTCTGAAAGCTGACCTGCTACTATGGGTTAGAGTCAAGTCCACCAGTCCAATAACCTGAGAGATGTGGAAATAGTGACTGGCAGTAAAAATTGAGACCAACACTTGTTGAGTACCTCAGCCTTCTCCTTGTCTGTTGTCACTAGTCCTGTCTGGCTTATGGGGGTGGGGGGGGGAATAGGGGAGGTGTGATAGGTTTCTTTTCATCTTTCTTTTCATTTCCCACTGAAATACCCGTAGGTGCCTTTATTATTCTTAGTTTTGGCATGCTTTTCCAAATTCAGCTTCAACTGAGCCTTAGCTATACTGATCCCATCCTCACACACTCATGTGTTACCACTGTATTTTTCCCATGATTTGCCTCGCTGTGTATCGTCTGCATATTACCTACTTGCATCACATCTATTAATTTTCAATAACCTTCTGGCTTTAACTTGTTTTCAAAAAAAACTTTTTTGAACCTTTTCACCTCAGAAATTCACCTGGGAAACCCCAAATCCCCAAAATTCACCCCGAAGTCCCCCCTGGGATGCTCAGCACTCACCTGGCAACTCCCAAAATTCCACAAATTCTCCCCAAAATTCACGGGGGACCCCCAAATCCCAGGGCTTCACCCCACAATCCCACCTGCAACCCCCAAAATCCCTCAAATCACCCCCAAGACCCAGACCCCCAACACCTCCCAAATTCACCCCAAAATGTCTCCAATCCCCCTCGAAACCTGCCCAGATACCCCCAAATCCACCAAATTCATTCCAAGACCCATCTGGGACTCCCAAAAATCACCAAAATTCCCCGGAAAATCCACCTGCATTCCCCCAAATTCATCCCAAAATTCTCCCACGACTTCCAAATGCTCACCTGGATACCCCAAAATCGACAGAATTCGCCCCAAAATCCGCCTGGCATCCCCAAAACTCACCTGAGAACCTTAAAATTCACATGTATACCCTAAAATTCACCAAATTCACCCCAAAATTCCCCTGAGATCCCTAGAATTCCACAAATTCCCCCTAAAATTCAACTGGGACTCCCCACATTCCACAAATTCACCCCAAACCTCGCTACCCGGGATACCCAAAATTCCACAAATTCTCCCCCAAAATCAACCTGGGACCCCTCAAAACTCACCTGGATCTCCCCAAATCCCCGCCCCCTCCCCCCCCTTCACCTGGGGACCCCCAAATCCCCAGAATTCGACCCAAAATTCACCTGGGACCCCAAAACCCTCCAAATTCGCTCCAAAATGACTGGCAACTTTACACACTCCATTTTCCCACAAAAGGATCTAAAACCCTGTGTACTTCGTATACAAACTAAATGGAAAAAACCTTTCTATTCATTCTCAGCAAAAAGACTTCTTATTCCTCCTTCTTTTGGACAAAACTGCCTTCACTTTCAAACTTATTCTCTTGCTCACTTACCTGCATAATGCTTAGTCCCTGTTCTACATGCTCATTTTCTTCACTTTTACAAGGAATCCTCTCCTCATCTTCTTCTTCCTCTGCTTCAACATGCAAAAACAAACCAAAAATTGTCTCTTCTACAGAAAATGAGGGGAGAAAAGAACACAAATGAGAACCAATACCCTGCCAAGTAGAAATTTCTTCTGTATTTCAGTGATTGATAAGCAGAAAAAATTAATTTCATCTGGGGAAAGAAAGACATTCTAGGAAAATTCAGACTGCTATCTTGCCCCAGGTAAAACATTTACCATGGCCTTAGCGTTAATCAACTTGTGAACATCAGCTGCCAAGAGGAAGGATATTTTCCTCCAGTTTCACACAATACTTGGTCAGTACATCTGCTATCTGTGCAATCAAAGAATACAGAAAAGCAACAACAATGAAAAGTAGAACTCAAATATCAATTTCCCAAGTTAAAATCTACATGAACAAGACAATTTTTCCATTCAAGTGAATTCGATTTAATTAATTCATTAACTACATAAGTAGCATTCTCACGTTCAAGAATAGAATTAAAAGAATCAACGTTGCTTCTTCTGAGACATTGAAGCCTGAGTAGATCCCAACTTCAAATCTAGTAGGACGCCATGAAAGCAATACCTGCTACATTTAGTACATGTAAACTACAAAGACATCTAGAACAGCTCTAAAAGATGAACAAACCCATGAACTTTGAAGGAGACGCTAGCAAGAAATGTGGAAATAGGCTTTATCTGCCCAGTGCTTTTCCCAAAAGCACGGGCACTCCTTGGCGTCAGTGAGAGCCTCTGTCTCATTACTCAGCAGCTGGCTTAGGGTAAAAAAGGATGCATGCAATCACTTCATTCCTGTTCATGACATAAACTTACTGCATCATCATGGAAGCCATTTACTTGGAAATATAGCCTAAAAAATAGGTGTCAGACTGGGTACATATCTAGATTGCTATGAGCAAAACCAATTTCTTTTTAACAGGAAAGCCATACAATATGCCTGCCATGGCAAATATTAGTCTACACTGCACTTCAACGGGCAGTGAGCAGTTCATGACACCAAATTTACGTTTGGCAAGGAGACAGTCTATTTATTACAAGCCCCTAGTTCTAGAACCAAGAATTCAGGAGTTGCTCATTCCCAATGAAAATCTGTCCATTTCATACCTTTGGGGTTTTATGCTTCTGTTCTTTACCTGTCTTGAGTGTGGCTTTCTTGTGAAGTCACTGATGGGTGTTTTTCCAACATATTTCTGCTGATTACACGCTAATTGCATGGCATCAGCAGACATCTCTGAATGTCTCTTGAAAGTATGCTTTTTACTCTTCCTAGAGGACCTTGTCTTCTTCTTTCCTTCACCCAAAAGGTGGGCTAAGTGAGCCTTCAAAGAACCATCATCTCAACAATTAGAATTCTTTCAAACCTACTGAATGGAGAACAGCGACAAAAAAATTTTAAAAAGACTAGTACGCGAAAGACAGCAGAAGAGAAAGGTAAAATAATGAATCCTACATGCCACATACATAACTCTCTTCATTCAAGGCTATTTTCCAAATGAGAAAAAAAAAAAAAGATCATCTTTTCCTCAGAGAGGAAAAGTGGAGTAACTGGATTGTGTTGCCTTGCTTACAGTTACCAGAAGAGTTAACAGCAGTGTTGAAAACTCCTGAAGCTGGCTAACTACACCTCTAAATGTTTTACTACTGTGTTATGATTCTGTCTTCAGTTAATAGAACCCGATATACAACAAAGAGATGGGAGCACATGGAGATGCATTGGAGAGCCTACGCTGGAGGTAACACATTCATTTTTTACTCAAACAAATCCAAATTAGAAATGTTGAAAATGACCTGGGGCCATTTCAACAGCCAGCAAACTGACTAACACAACCAACTTTTTGCTTTTATTCAATCCTTTGCTTGTTTTACCTGGGCCTTGAAGATCTGTCTGCAGCCTTCCTCTCTGCAAATATATCACACTCGTCCTATTGAGAACCCATGGCTCATCACAACTGCTTCGCCACACCTGCTTCCAGAAGAACTGGCAACTACAAGCTGGGAGCCAAGAGATACAACACTTCACTTGGAAAAGGGCCTTCCATGAATCCTAGAATCCCAGAATGGTTTGGACTAGAAGAGACCTTAGAGACAGATTATCTTCTTCCCACATCCTGACATGGGCAGGGACACTTTTCCACTAGTCCAGGTTGCTCCATGTCCGCTCCAGCCTGGCCCTGGACACTTCCTGCCATGGGGCTCCCACACAGCCTCTTTGAGCAACATGTGCCAGGCCTCAGCACCCACCCAAGGAAGAATTCCTTTCCAATATCCCAGCTACCGCAGCCCTCTGGCAGTTTGAAGCTATTCCCCCTCGTCCTGCGAGTCCAGACCCTTTTCCAAAGTCCCTCCACAGCTATCTAGGAGCCCCAGCAGGCACTGCAAGGGGCTCGAAGGTCTCCCTGGAGCCTTCTGTTCTCCAGATTGGACACCCTCAGCTCTCCCAGACTGTCCTAGAGCAAAGAAGCTCCACCTTTCAAAGCACCTTAGACGCCTCCTACCGGCCAAACTCGATGGCAACGCTGGCCTTCCGGGCCCTACGGATATCGCTTCCGGTGTCGCTCGGGGTCACTCCCGGCTCTCTCCCCGCCCCCCATGGGGCCCTCAGGCGATGCTGCTCCGACGCCGCTCCTGCCGCTGTCAGACCAACGGGAGGGCGGGGGGCCAGCCCAGCCTCATCCACAATCCACAGTGTCCTCGGCGGCTGCTGCGGGCTCATGGAGGCACACACACCCGGAAGCAGAGCTCCCAACACAGAGGATCATAGCCCCACATTTGTGTTCGTCTCTGCACAAGGCAGGCCAGACTTGCCATGCCCAGACTTTTCAGTTCAGCACGAGAATGAGAATGCACCTGCGCCATGGGGGAGGAAACCGCTAAAGACTCCCTCATACCTGGACCCTCAACTTAATGCCTAGGCACATGCCATTCCAAAAGCTGCACTAAAGTATTTTCCCTTGTGGGTAAGAAATGCCATTGTTCAGGTGTGCAGCTAAAGGCGCAGCACAGGGAGGCCAGGGCAAAAGCTGGGCAAGTGCCCGTACTCACTCCTTCGCTGTGCTGTACTCCGCGCAGCTAGAGCGAAGCGAGAAGGACGCGAGGAAGAAGAAGCCGTTCTTAAAGTAGCCCCCTGGCAGCAGCCCTGAAAGGACGCATAACACACGGCGTCTCGCTGCCCTCCGTTCTACATACTCGCGGCTCCCTCTGCCGACTTGCAAAAGTTGCTACCAGAGCAGAGGCGGCCAGATTGAAGAGGCAGTGCCTAGGTTCACCTTCTCCTTACTAACTGCACGTAAGCCACGTCCAGGTCCTCGCTGCACTCTGGATTTCCCCTCTCCGCGGCACTTAGCGTGGTGCTGTGTGCAACTCGGCGCCTAGAAGCGACCGCCAATGCTTTCCCAGCAGGCTGCAAGGGAACCAAGGAGCAGCACAAGCAGCAGCGCTTCAGCTTGCTCCTTCCGACTGCTAAGGGCACTTGGGAAGGCAAGCGAGAGTCAACCACCTTCCTCTCCTAGTAGCCTGTAACGTGGTGCACACAAACACGGCTCTTGTGCCGCTTCGTTCACCGCTCTCTCCCTCGCCCTCGCCTGGCGCCGCTTTCACTTCCCGGCGGCCAGAAGCCCCTGCAGGGGCGCCACATAGCCAGCAGTGTGCCGGCAGCCAAGAGCTAGAGAACGCTGCTTCTGCCCAAGCCCGCCTAGGGCGTGCACCTTTGTTCTCAGAGCTCCGTGCAACAGTCTGCCTCTCTCGCACTTCGAACGGAAAACGAAAGATTTTCGCCTACGCCCTTCACAGAGATCCGTTGCCAGAACTAGAATGACTTGTAGCCGGAGCTCACCCCCGCCGCGAGGAAGCTGCTCTTAGCACCGCATTGCAGGGACACGTCTCGCTTCTTGACTACGTGCTTAGCGCTCTCCGAATTCGCTGCTAGCCCCACGGTCCTTCTCAGCTGCAAGTAGCAGCGCTCGCAGTACATAGATCTTCGCAAGGACCGAAGACCCGGAGGGACATATCGCACACGAAAATGTACGAGGACAGAGACGTGTTCTACATTGTCCTTTCTCGTCATCCAGTTTGTACATCTGCTTCCTTTGCTGTTAGGAATCGCTCCTTGAAAGACGATCGAGAGCGTCTTTCTGGGTGCACTGCACTGAGTGAGTGCTCGCTAGGGTCTTTGCACTCGGAGCCAAGGCAAGAGGGCGTGCTTGCTCGCAGAACTGAGAACACGCTTTTGGGCAGAGCTGAAACTGACCGCTGCAGTTCAGCTCTCTCCGGACGGCAGAAGGCGAAGAACGAAGCCGCTTGCGAGCGGCGCAGTGCAGCGAAGAGCACACGAGTGAGTGCTCGCTAGTGACTATGCATTCGGAGCCAAGGCAAAAGGGCGTGCTTGCCAGCTGAACTGAGAACACGCTGTTGGGCAGAGCTGAAACTGACCGCTGGAGTTCAGCTCCTTCCGAATGCTAAGGGCACTTGCGAAGGAAAGCGAGAGTCAACCACCTTCCTCTCCTAGTAGCCTGTATCGTGGTGCACACAAGCACGGCTCTTGTGCCGCTTCGTTCACCGCCCTCTCCCTCCCCCTCGCCTGGCGCCGCTTTCACTTCCCGGCGGCCAGAAGCCGCTGCAGGGGCGCCCCACCGGAGCAGTGTGCTCGCAGCCAAGAGCTAGAGAACGCTGCTTCTGCCCAAGCCCGCCTAGGACGTGCACCTTTGTTCTCAGAGCTCCGTGCAACAGTCTGCCTCTCTCGCACTTCGAATGGAAAACGAAAGCTTTTCGCCTACGCCCTTCACAGAGATCCGTTGCCAGAACTAGAATGACTTGTAGCCGGAGCTCACCCCCGCCGCGAGGAAGCTGCTCTTAGCACCGCATTGCAGGGACACGTCTCGCTTCTTGACTACGTGCTTAGCGCTCTCCGAATTCGCTGCTAGCCCCACGGTCCTTCTCAGCTGCAAGTAGCAGCGCTCGCAGTACATAGATCTTCGCAAGGACCGAAGACCCGGAGGGACATATCGCACACGAAAATGTACGAGGACAGAGACGTGTTCTACATTGTCCTTTCTCGTCATCCAGTTTGTACATCTGCTTCCTTTGCTGTTAGGAATCGCTCCTTGAAAGACGATCGAGAGCGTCTTTCTGGGTGCACTGCACTGAGTGAGTGCTCGCTAGGGTCTTTGCACTCGGAGCCAAGGCAAGAGGGCGTGCTTGCTCGCAGAACTGAGAACACGCTTTTGGGCAGAGCTGAAACTGACCGCTGCAGTTCAGCTCTCTCCGGACGGCAGAAGGCGAAGAACGAAGCCGCTTGCGAGCGGCGCAGTGCAGCGAAGAGCACACGAGTGAGTGCTCGCTAGTGACTATGCATTCGGAGCCAAGGCAAAAGGGCGTGCTTGCCAGCTGAACTGAGAACACGCTGTTGGGCAGAGCTGAAACTGACCGCTGGAGTTCAGCTCCTTCCGAATGCTAAGGGCACTTGCGAAGGAAAGCGAGAGTCAACCACCTTCCTCTCCTAGTAGCCTGTATCGTGGTGCACACAAGCACGGCTCTTGTGCCGCTTCGTTCACCGCCCTCTCCCTCCCCCTCGCCTGGCGCCGCTTTCACTTCCCGGCGGCCAGAAGCCGCTGCAGGGGCGCCCCACCGGAGCAGTGTGCTCGCAGCCAAGAGCTAGAGAACGCTGCTTCTGCCCAAGCCCGCCTAGGACGTGCACCTTTGTTCTCAGAGCTCCGTGCAACAGTCTGCCTCTCTCGCACTTCGAATGGAAAACGAAAGCTTTTCGCCTACGCCCTTCACAGAGATCCGTTGCCAGGACGAGAATGACTTGTAGCCGGAGCTCGCCCCCGCCGCGAGGAAGCTGCTCTTAGCACCGCATTGCAGGGACACGTCTCGCTTCTTGACTACGTGCTTAGTGCTCTCCGAATTCGCTGCTAGCCCCACGGCCCTTCTCAGCTGCAAGTAGCAGCGCTCGCAGTACATAGAGCTTCGCAAGGACCGAAGACCCGGAGGGACATATCTCACACGAAAATGTGACAGGACAGAGACGTGTTCTACATTGTCCCTTCTCGTCATCCAGTTTGTGCTTCTGCTGCTTCTGCTGTTAGGAATTGCTCCTTGAAAGACGAGCGAGAGCGTCTTTCTGGGTGCATTGCACTGAGTGAGTGCTCGCTTGGGACTTTGCACTCGGAGCCAAGGCAACAGGGCGTGCTTGCCAGCAGAACTGAGAACACGCTTTTGGGCAGAGCTGAAACTGACCGCTGGAGTTCAGCTCTCTCCGGACGGCAGACGCCGAAGAACGAAGCCGCTTGCGAGCGGCGCAGTGCAGCGAAGAGCACACGAGCAGTCAAAGAGATCCTTCACAATCGCTTTCACTTCTCAGTGCTCTTGCTGCTTGGAAAAGCAGCTCACAGCCTTTGCACGCCAGGGCAAGAGCTGGGGCAGACCCCGTCCTCACTCCTTCGCGGTGCTGTACTCCATGCAGCTAGAGCGAAGCGAGAAGGACGCGAGGAAGAAGAAGCCGTTCTTAAAGTAGCCCCCTGGCAGCAGCCCTGAAAGGACGCATAACACACGGCGTCTCGCTGCCCTCCGTTCTACATACTCGCGGCTCCCTCTGCCGACTTGCAAAAGTTGCTACCAGAGCAGAGGCGGCCAGATTGAAGAGGCAGTGTCTTGGTTCACCTTCTCCTTACAGCACGTAAGCCACGTCCAGGTCTTCGCTGCACTCTGGATTTCCCTTCTCCGCGGCACTTACCGTGGTGCTGTGTGCAACTCGGCGCCTAGAAGCGACCGCCAATGCTTTCCCAGCAGGCTGCAAGGGAACCAAGGAGCAGCACAAGCAGCAGTGCTTCAGCTTGTTCCTTCTTACTGCTAAGGGCACCTGGGAAGGCAAGCGAGGGTCAACCACCTTCCTCTCCTAGTAGCCTGTAACGTGGTGCACACAAACACGGCTCTTGTGCCGCTTCGTTCACCGCCCTCGCCCACGCCTACGCCTGGCTCCGCTTTCACTTGCCGGAGGCCAGAAGACGCTGCAGGGGCGCCACATAGCCAGCAGTGTGCCGGCAGCCAAGAGCTAGAGAACGCTGCTTCTGCCCAAGCCCGCCTAGGCGCGTGCACCTTTGTTCTCAGAGCTCCGTGCAACAGTCTGCCTCTCTCGCAGTTCGAATGGAAAACGAAAGCTTTTCGCCTACGCCCTTCACAGAGATCCGTTGCCAGGACGAGAATGACTTGTAGCCGGAGCTCGCCCCCGCCGCGAGGAAGCTGCTCTTAGCACCGCATTGCAGGGACACGTCTCGCTTCTTGACTACGTGCTTAGCGCTCTCCGAATTCGCTGCTAGCCCCACGGCCCTTCTCAGCGGCAAGTAGCAGCGCTCGCAGTACATAGAGCTTCGCAAGGACCGAAGACCCGGAGGGAAGTATCGCACACGAAAATGTGACAGGACAGAGAAGTGTTCTACATTGTCCCTTCTCGTCATCCAGTTTGTGCTTCTGCTGCTTCTGCTGTTAGGAATTGCTCCTTGAAAGACGATCGAGAGCGTCTTTCTGGTTGCACTGCACTGAGTGCTCGCTAGGGTCTTTGCACTCGGAGCCAAGGCAAGAGGGCGTGCTTGCTCGCAGAACTGAGAACACGCTGTTGGGCAGAGCTGAAACTGACCGCTGGAGTTCAGCTCTCTCCGGACAGCAGAAGGCGAAGAACGAAGCCGCTTGCGAGCGGCGCAGTGCAGCGAAGAGCACACGAGTGAGTGCTCGCTAGTGACTATGCACTCGGAGCCAAGGCAACAGGGCGTGCTTGCCAGCTGAACTGAGAACACGCTGTTGGGCAGAGCTGAAACTGACCGCTGGAGTTCAGCTCCTTCCGACTGCTAAGGGCACCTGGGAAGGCAAGCGAGAGTCAACCACCTTCCTCTCCTAGTAGCCTGTAACGTGGTGCACAAAAACACAGCTCTTGTGCCGCTTCGTTCACCGCCCTCGCCCACGCCTACGCCTGGCTCCGCTTTCACTTGCCGGCGGCCAGAAGACGCTGCAGGGGCGCCACATATCCAGCAGTGTGCCGGCAGCCAAGAGCTCGAGAACGCTGCTTCTGCCCAAGCCCGCCTAGGGCGTGCACCCTTGTTCTCAGAGCTCCGTGCAACAGTCTGCCTCTCTCGCACTTCGAATGGAAAACGAAAGCTTTTCGCTTACGCCCGTCACAGAGATCCGTTGCCAGGACGTGAATGCTTTGTGGCTGGAGCTCACGCCCGCCGCGAGGAAGCTGCTATGAACACCGCATTGCAGGGACACGTCTCGCTTCTTGACTTCGTGCTTAGCGCTCTCCGAATTCGCCTCTAGCTCCACGGTCCTTCCCAGCTACAAGTAGCAGCGCTCGCAGTACATAGAGCTTCGCAAGGACCGAAGACCCGGAGGGAAGTATCGCACGCAATAATGTGCCGGGACAGAGACGTGTTCTACATTGTCCCTTCTCGTCATCCAGTTTGTGCCTCTGCTGCTTCTGCTGTTAGGAATCGCTCCTTGCAAGACGAGCGAGAGCGTCTTTCTGGGTGCATTGCACTGAGTCGAGTGCTCGCTCGGGACTTTGCACTCGGAGCCAAGGCAAGAGGGCGTGCTTGCCCGCGGAACTGAGAACACGCTGTTGGGCAGAGCTGAAACTGATCGCCGGAGTTCAGCTCTCTCCGGACGGCAGAAGGCGAAGAACGAAGCCGCTTGCGAGCGGCGCAGTGCAGCGAAGAGCACACGAGCAGCCAAAGAGCTCCTTCACAATCGCTTTCACTTCTCTGTGCTCTTGCTGCTTGGAAAAGCAGCACACAGCCGTTGCACGCCAGGGCAAAAGCTGGGACAGTGCCCGTCCTCACTCCTTCGCTGTGCTGTACTCCATGCAGCTAGAGCGAAGCGAGAAGGACGCGAGGAAGAAAAAAGCGTTCTTAAAGTAGCCCCCTGGCAGCAGCCCTGAAAGGGCGCATAACACACGGCGTCTCGCTGCCCTCCGTTCTACATACTCGCGGCTCCCTCTGCCGAGTTGCAAAAGTTGCTACCAGGGCAGAGGCGGCCAGATTGAAGAAGCAGTGCCTTGGTTAACCTTCTCCTTAATGCACGTAAGCCACGTCCAGCTCCTCGCTGCACTCTGGATTTCCCTTCTCCGAGGCACTTACCGTGGTGCTGTGTGCAACTCGGCGCCTAGAAGCGACCGCCAAAGCTTTCCCAGCGGGTTGCAAGGGAACCACGGAGCAGCACAAGCAGCAGTGCTTCAGCTTGCTCCTTCCGACTGCTAAGGGCACTTGGAAAGGCAAGTGAGAGTCAACAACCTCCCTCTCCTAGTAGCCTGTAACGTGGTGCACACAAGCACGGGACTAGTGCCGCTTCGTTCACCGCCCTCGCCCACGCCTGGCACTGCTTTCACTTGCCGGCGGCCAGAAGCCGCTGCAAGGGCGCCACACAACCACAAGTGCGCCGGCAGCCAAGAGCTAGAGAACGCTGCTTCTGCCCAAGCCCGCCTAGGGCGTGCACCCTTGTTCTCAGAGCTCCGTGCAACAGTCTGCCTCTCTCGCAGTTCGAATGGAAAACGAAAGCTTTTCGCCTACGCCCGTCACAGAGATCCGTTGCCAGGACGTGAATGCTTTGTGGCCGGAGCTCGCGCCCGCCGCGAGGAAGCTGCTATTAGCACCGCATTGCAGGGACACGTCTCGCTTCTTGACTTCGTGCTTAGCGCTCTCCGAATTCGCCGCTAGCTCCACGGTCCTTCTCAGCTGCAAGTAGCAGCGCTCGCAGTACATAGAGCTGCGCAAGGACCGAACACCCGGAGGGAAGTATCGCACACTAAAATGTGCCGGGACAGAGACGTGTTCTACATTGTCCCTTCTCGTCATCCAGTTTGTGCCTCTGCTGCTTCTGCTGTTAGGAATCGCTCCTTGAAAGATGAGCGAGAGCGTCTTTCTGGGTGCATTGCACTGAGTCGAGTGCTCGCTCGGGACTTTGCACTCGGAGCCAAGGCAAGAGGGCGTGCTTGCCCGCGGAACTGAGAACACGCTGTTGGGCAGAGCTGAAACTGATCGCCGGAGTTCAGCTCTCTCCGGACGGCAGAAGGCGAAGAACGAAGCCGCTTGCGAGCGGCGCAGTGCAGCGAAGAGCTCTCCGAATTCGCCGCTAGCTCCACGGTCCTTCTCAGCTGCGAGTAGCAGCGCTCGCAGTACATAGAGCTTCGCAAGGACCGAAGACCCGGAGGGAAGTATCGCACACGAAAATGTGCCGGGACAGAGACGTGTTCTACATTGTCCCTTCTCGTCATCCAGTTTGTGCCTCTGCTGCTTCTGCTGTTAGGAATCGCTCCTTGAAAGACGATCGAGAGCGTCTTTCTGGGTGCATTGCACTGAGTCGAGTGCTCGCTCGGGACTTTGCACTCGGAGCCAAGGCAAGAGGGCGTGCTTGCCCGCGGAACTGAGAACACGCTGTTGGGCAGAGCTGCAACTGACCGCCGGAGTTCAGCTGTCGCCGGACGGCAGAAGGCGAAGAACGAAGCCGCTTGCGAGCGGCGCAGTGCAGCGAAGAGCTCTCCGAATTCGCCGCTAGCTCCACGGTCCTTCTGAGCTGCGAGTAGCAGCGCTCGCAGTACACGGGGCTTCGCAAGGCCCGAAGACCCGGAGGGAAGTATCGCACACGAAAATGTGCCAGGACAGAGACGTGTTCTACGTTGTCCCTTCTCGTCATGCAGTTTGTGCCTCTGCTGCTTGTGCTGTTAGGAATCGCTCCTTGAAAGACGAGCGAGAGCGTCCTTCCGGGTGCATTGCACTGAGTCGAGTGCTCGCTCGGGACTTTGCTCCCGGGGCCAAGGCAAGAGGGCGTGCTTGCCCGCAGAACTGAGAACACGCTGTTGGGCAGAGCTGCAACTGACCGCCGGAGTTCAGCTGTCGCCGGACGGCAGAAGGCGAAGAACGAAGCCGCTTGCGAGCGGCGCAGTGCAGCGAAGAGCTCTCCGAATTCGCCGCTAGCTCCACGGTCCTTCTCAGCTGCGAGTAGCAGCGCTCGCAGTACACGGAGCTTCGCAAGGCCCGAAGACCCGGAGGGAAGTATCGCACACGAAAATGTGCCAGGACAGAGACGTGTTCTACGTTGTCCCTTCTCGTCATGCAGTTTGTGCCTCTGCTGCTTGTGCTGTTAGGAATCGCTCCTTGAAAGACGAGCGAGAGCGTCCTTCCGGGTGCATTGCACTGAGTCGAGTGCTCGCTCGGGACTTTGCTCTCGGGGCCAAGGCAAGAGGGCGTGCTTGCCCGCAGAACTGAGAACACGCTGTTGGGCAGAGCTGCAACTGACCGCCGGAGTTCAGCTCTCGCCGGACGGCAGAAGGCGAAGAACGAAGCCGCTTGCGAGCGGCGCAGTGCAGCGAAGAGCTCTCCGAATTCGCCGCTAGCTCCACGGTCCTTCTCAGCTGCGAGTAGCAGCGCTCGCAGTACACGGAGCTTCGCAAGGACCGAAGACCCGGAGGGAAGTATCGCACACGAAAATGTGCCAGGACAGAGACGTGTTCTACGTTGTCCCTTCTCGTCATGCAGTTTGTGCCTCTGCTGCTTCTGCTGTTAGGAATCGCTCCTTGAAAGACGAGCGAGAGCGTCCTTCCGGGTGCATTGCACTGAGTCGAGTGCTCGCTCGGGACTTTGCTCCCGGGGCCAAGGCAAGAGGGCGTGCTTGCCCGCAGAACTGAGAACACGCTGTTGGGCAGAGCTGCAACTGACCGCCGGAGTTCAGCTGTCGCCGGACGGCAGAAGGCGAAGAACGAAGCCGCTTGCGAGCGGCGCAGTGCAGCGAAGAGCTCTCCGAATTCGCCGCTAGCTCCACGGTCCTTCTCAGCTGCGAGTAGCAGCGCTCGCAGTACACGGGGCTTCGCAAGGCCCGAAGACCCGGAGGGAAGTATCGCACACGAAAATGTGCCAGGACAGAGACGTGTTCTACGTTGTCCCTTCTCGTCATGCAGTTTGTGCCTCTGCTGCTTGTGCTGTTAGGAATCGCTCCTTGAAAGACGAGCGAGAGCGTCTTTCTGGGTGCATTGCACTGAGTCGAGTGCTCGCTCGGGACTTTGCACTCGGAGCCAAGGCAAGAGGGCGTGCTTGCCCGCGGAACTGAGAACACGCTGTTGGGCAGAGCTGAAACTGATCGCCGGAGTTCAGCTCTCTCCGGACGGCAGAAGGCGAAGAACGAAGCCGCTTGCGAGCGGCGCAGTGCAGCGAAGAGCTCTCCGAATTCGCCGCTAGCTCCACGGTCCTTCTCAGCTGCGAGTAGCAGCGCTCGCAGTACATGGAGCTTCGCAAGGACCGAAGACCCGGAGGGAAGTATCGCACACGAAAATGTGCCGGGACAGAGACGTGTTCTACATTGTCCCTTCTCGTCATCCAGTTTGTGCCTCTGCTGCTTCTGCTGTTAGGAATCGCTCCTTGAAAGACGATCGAGAGCGTCTTTCTGGGTGCATTGCACTGAGTCGAGTGCTCGCTCGGGACTTTGCACTCGGAGCCAAGGCAAGAGGGCGTGCTTGCCCGCGGAACTGAGAACACGCTGTTGGGCAGAGCTGCAACTGACCGCCGGAGTTCAGCTGTCGCCGGACGGCAGAAGGCGAAGAACGAAGCCGCTTGCGAGCGGCGCAGTGCAGCGAAGAGCTCTCCGAATTCGCCGCTAGCTCCACGGTCCTTCTCAGCTGCGAGTAGCAGCGCTCGCAGTACACGGAGCTTCGCAAGGCCCGAAGACCCGGAGGGAAGTATCGCACACGAAAATGTGCCAGGACAGAGACGTGTTCTACGTTGTCCCTTCTCGTCATGCAGTTTGTGCCTCTGCTGCTTGTGCTGTTAGGAATCGCTCCTTGAAAGACGAGCGAGAGCGTCCTTCCGGGTGCATTGCACTGAATCGAGTGCTCGCTCGGGACTTTGCTCTCGGGGCCAAGGCAAGAGGGCGTGCTTGCCCGCAGAACTGAGAACACGCTGTTGGTCAGAGCTGCAACTGACCGCCGGAGTTCAGCTGTCGCCGGACGGCAGAAGGCGTAGAACGAAGCCGCTTGCGAGCGGCGCAGTGCAGCGAAGAGCTCTCCGAATTCGCCGCTAGCTCCACGGTCCTTCTCAGCTGCGAGTAGCAGCGCTCGCAGTACACGGAGCTTCGCAAGGCCCGAAGACCCGGAGGGAAGTATCGCACACGAAAATGTGCCAGGACAGAGACGTGTTCTACGTTGTCCCTTCTCGTCATGCAGTTTGTGCCTCTGCTGCTTCTGCTGTTAGGAATCGCTCCTTGAAAGACGAGCGAGAGCGTCCTTCCGGGTGCATTGCACTGAGTCGAGTGCTCGCTCGGGACTTTGCTCTCGGGGCCAAGGCAAGAGGGCGTGCTTGCCCGCAGAACTGAGAACACGCTGTTGGGCAGAGCTGCAACTGACCGCCGGAGTTCAGCTGTCGCCGGACGGCAGAAGGCGAAGAACGAAGCCGCTTGCGAGCGGCGCAGTGCAGCGAAGAGCTCTCCGAATTCGCCGCTAGCTCCACGGTCCTTCTGAGCTGCGAGTAGCAGCGCTCGCAGTACACGGAGCTTCGCAAGGCCCGAAGACCCGGAGGGAAGTATCGCACACGCAAATGTGCCAGGACAGAGACGTGTTCTACGTTGTCCCTTCTCGTCATGCAGTTTGTGCCTCTGCTGCTTGTGCTGTTAGGAATCGCTCCTTGAAAGACGAGCGAGAGCGTCCTTCCGGGTGCATTGCACTGAGTCGAGTGCTCGCTCGGGACTTTGCTCTCGGGGCCAAGGCAAGAGGGCGTGCTTGCCCGCAGAACTGAGAACACGCTGTTGGGCAGAGCTGCAACTGACCGCCGGAGTTCAGCTGTCGCCGGACGGCAGAAGGCGTAGAACGAAGCCGCTTGCGAGCGGCGCAGTGCAGCGAAGAGCTCTCCGAATTCGCCGCTAGCTCCACGGTCCTTCTGAGCTGCGAGTAGCAGCGCTCGCAGTACACGGAGCTTCGCAAGGCCCGAAGACCCGGAGGGAAGTATCGCACACGAAAATGTGCCAGGACAGAGACGTGTTCTACGTTGTCCCTTCTCGTCATGCAGTTTGTGCCTCTGCTGCTTGTGCTGTTAGGAATCGCTCCTTGAAAGACGAGCGAGAGCGTCCTTCCGGGTGCATTGCACTGAGTCGAGTGCTCGCTCGGGACTTTGCTCTCGGGGCCAAGGCAAGAGGGCGTGCTTGCCCGCAGAACTGAGAACACGCTGTTGGGCAGAGCTGCAACTGACCGCCGGAGTTCAGCTCTCGCCGGACGGCAGAAGGCGAAGAACGAAGCCGCTTGCGAGCGGCGCAGTGCAGCGAAGAGCTCTCCGAATTCGCCGCTAGCTCCACGGTCCTTCTGAGCTGCGAGTAGCAGCGCTCGCAGTACACGGAGCTTCGCAAGGCCCGAAGACCCGGAGGGAAGTATCGCACACGAAAATGTGCCAGGACAGAGACGTGTTCTACGTTGTCCCTTCTCGTCATGCAGTTTGTGCCTCTGCTGCTTGTGCTGTTAGGAATCGCTCCTTGAAAGACGAGCGAGAGCGTCCTTCCGGGTGCATTGCACTGAGTCGAGTGCTCGCTCGGGACTTTGCTCTCGGGGCCAAGGCAAGAGGGCGTGCTTGCCCGCAGAACTGAGAACACGCTGTTGGGCAGAGCTGCAACTGACCGCCGGAGTTCAGCTGTCGCCGGACGGCAGAAGGCGAAGAACGAAGCCGCTTGCGAGCGGCGCAGTGCAGCGAAGAGCTCTCCGAATTCGCCGCTAGCTCCACGGTCCTTCTGAGCTGCGAGTAGCAGCGCTCGCAGTACACGGAGCTTCGCAAGGCCCGAAGACCCGGAGGGAAGTATCGCACACGAAAATGTGCCAGGACAGAGACGTGTTCTACGTTGTCCCTTCTCGTCATGCAGTTTGTGCCTCTGCTGCTTGTGCTGTTAGGAATCGCTCCTTGAAAGACGAGCGAGAGCGTCCTTCCGGGTGCATTGCACTGAGTCGAGTGCTCGCTCGGGACTTTGCTCTCGGGGCCAAGGCAAGAGGGCGTGCTTGCCCGCAGAACTGAGAACACGCTGTTGGGCAGAGCTGCAACTGACCGCCGGAGTTCAGCTGTCGCCGGACGGCAGAAGGCGAAGAACGAAGCCGCTTGCGAGCGGCGCAGTGCAGCGAAGAGCTCTCCGAATTCGCCGCTAGCTCCACGGTCCTTCTGAGCTGCGAGTAGCAGCGCTCGCAGTACACGGAGCTTCGCAAGGCCCGAAGACCCGGAGGGAAGTATCGCACACGAAAATGTGCCAGGACAGAGACGTGTTCTACGTTGTCCCTTCTCGTCATGCAGTTTGTGCCTCTGCTGCTTGTGCTGTTAGGAATCGCTCCTTGAAAGACGAGCGAGAGCGTCCTTCCGGGTGCATTGCACTGAGTCGAGTGCTCGCTCGGGACTTTGCTCTCGGGGCCAAGGCAAGAGGGCGTGCTTGCCCGCAGAACTGAGAACACGCTGTTGGGCAGAGCTGCAACTGACCGCCGGAGTTCAGCTGTCGCCGGACGGCAGAAGGCGAAGAACGAAGCCGCTTGCGAGCGGCGCAGTGCAGCGAAGAGCTCTCCGAATTCGCCGCTAGCTCCACGGTCCTTCTCAGCTGCGAGTAGCAGCGCTCGCAGTACACGGAGCTTCGCAAGGCCCGAAGACCCGGAGGGAAGTATCGCACACGAAAATGTGCCAGGATAGAGACGTTCTACACTGAGTAGAGACACAGACAGACAGAGAGTTCTACACTGCCCCTTCTCGTCGGCCATCTTGTGCTCTGCTGCCTCTGCTGTGACGAATAGGTCCTTGAAAGGCGAGCGACAGCGGCTCTCCAGGCACTGAAGAGAGTTCCCTAGGGACTTTTCGATGTAAAACTTTTTCCACCTCCAAAAATACATGGGTAAGTCCTAAAAGTTTTGGTTTTCTTAAGAATAGTTTCGCCCAAGTTTTGCTGTTCTAAACACCCATGGTTTCAGTCTTCACTTAACTGCTTGTTTCTGTCTTTTTGGCTAGTGGCAATCTAATTCTAAGGTAACTAGATGTGTTGGAAATCCATAAATTACATCTCAAGTTAGGTGGGAAAATTGGCTCGGAAGAAAATGGAATTGAGAATTTGGAAAGAATCCAGAGTGAGCTGATGTCACAATCCGAGATTCCCTTGGCTTCCAAATCCTTTCATTTGTGTTTTTGTGGGCTTTTTGAAGGCGGTGTACAGTTGAAGCCATGATTTAGCTGCGGTGAGACCTGCTCTGCTGTAAAAGCATTATTTTCTCAGTGAGCATGGACAACAGTTAGAGTGTCGTCTTTTAAGATTCCCTGCACTCCACTTATGGTGGCAAAAGCAGTGCCTTGACTGTAATCATAAAAGTGATTACAGCTTCATTGCTTTGACATCATGTAGGATGCTTCCTCCATCTGCTGTGGTCAGCATTAAGTAACAGATTTCTCAGTTTCTAGGAAGAGTCTAGCAAACAATCACCTTGCTCCTTCTCTTGCATTTATTCATCACTGCTATGCTGCTATACAGACAGGTAGTCTGTTTATGATTCAACAATTCAATGGGACATCAAGTAAATAACAAAGCAAAACTAACTACCGAAAGCACTATAAGGGCCAGAGATTAGCTTGGATCAAAACAGGTATTCTCCTAGCATTGTTTACAAACGAGTCAGCATGTGAAACAGAAGGCACAATGTAGTTTGTGCCTTGTTTTGGGCATGCCCGGAAGAAGGAAATTCTGATTTCACATACGGGAAAAGAAATGTTGACATTTGAATGAGATTGTTCATACCCCAGTAAAGGTTGCTTTGAAAGGTTGTGGAAGTCCTGTTAGGAAACATGGCTTTACAAGTCCTTTCCACCAGGAGACAACAGCTGCAGAACATCTGGGTGTGCCAGTGTTGAGAGCACCAGCAAAGATCAAAGTGGAGAAGTTGGTGAACAATGGCAGTGGCCTGGCGGAGGGCAAGTGGGGTGCTGGCTGTGGGACCAGGGGAGTCCTGACTGATTTAGGAGGCGTGTGATGGTCTGTGCCAGCAAGCGGAGTAGTGCTGTGGCCTTGGCACACTGCTAATACTGGAATTCAGTGGGGTCACTGGGCAGGCTGAGTGTGTGAGCTGCTGGAGGGACCCAGGTTGCCCACATGTAAACATCCAGTCTCACTCTTGCCAGCCACAGAAAGGAGCAGGATGTGGCTGCTGGCGATGCCTGTCACGTATACGCAGTGTATATGTGTGCTATCCCAGCCTGCTGGGAACACTTCTTCTTTGGGACTGCTTGGGCTGAGGGAGAGAAAGCAGTGGTAGTTTCTGAGGTTTCGAGTTTGTTCGAGTTTCTCAGGCTGTTTCTGGAGCCACCCCGAGTTCTCTTCCTTGAAGCATTTCAAGTCCTGCTAATTTTCAAAATTCAAACAGACACAGCCCTAAGCTAGTTGATCTGACTTCAGAGCTATTCTTACGCTGAGCTGTTGCATGATCTGATCTCCTGAGATGTCTTCCATCTCAGTTTATGACCTGGTTCTTGTGAAAAGTAGGATCTTTTAGCCTGGAGAAGAGAGGTTTCTGGAGAGACAGTATTGTGGCCTTTGAATATGTAAAGAGGGTATAAGACAAATGGAGAAAGACTTTTTAGGAAAGTTTGCAGAGACAGGACAAGGGGCCATGCTTTCAAACTGAGACTAGGTTTAGATTGGCTAAAAGGAAAAACTTTTCTACAGTGAAGCTGGTGAGACACTCAAACGGGTGTTCCAGAGAAGTTGTGGATGCCCCATCATTGAGAGTGCTCCTTATCAGTTTGGCTAGTCTTGAGCAATTTGATCTACTGTAAGATCTACCTGGCAAGGAAGTTGGACTAGATGATCTTTAATCACAGACTGTTGTATGATTCCGTGGAAGACAGAATGCAATAAAGTTCATATTTCAGATTTTGGCGCAGACATATTTATTATTTCTCACTTTATGCATCATTGCAATGACAACTTGTTAGCTTCTGAAATGATTAGCTGAGATTGATTTCCTTCCTTAGTTTCATTTTCTCTGTTATTCCTTCACTCTTGGACTTTTTTTTTCACTAGATTCCCTCTTTCAGTAAACTGCCCTTAAGTATCACTTTGCTCCCCACCTGGCTTTTTTTTTTTTTTTCAATGACACCTTTTCACTGGTTCGTTTTGGGCCTTTGCTGCTTGAAGTCCAGCAGCCTCCTTGTCTGAGCATTACGGAGCTTTCTTTACAGCTTCATCACTATGCAAAAAGCCATAAATTACTGTGTTCCATCTCACATACCATCAAGTATCACACTAATATTCCCTCTGCTGAATAGCTGATTGGCTTACATAGACCAGCCAAATACCAGGAAATCCGGATGGCAGCAAGAATCTTTTAGACTACTCCCGCTGTTCATTTAAATTCTGGAGAAGTCACGTGAGGTATCACATTCTCTTAAAAGAAGTGTCTATCATCTCGGACATTCTAGAATGGGCTATTAATATTGTCATGAGTTTCTGGCTAGACTTTTTAGTATGCAAATTCAAATTCAAATGATCTGAAATGATAGAACTTCAAGAAATTTTTTTTCCCAGAATCGAAGTATGATGGAGTTCCACAGGGAGAATCTTAATCTTAGTTATTCTATTCCATCTCACATCATGGCTGGGGGCAGGGAGAAGGGAGTATCTTTGGGGGACAATGGGTTCCGGTGTAGTCAGTAAGCTGGGCAGAGGAGCCATCAGGTATTTTCTGTTGTTAGGGGGGGGGGAATTCGTGTGAACTCTTCCTTTCTTGTACCCTGCCACTAGTATTGTTGCTAAAATTGTTTGTTTTCTCATCCAAGTGACAAAATCAGCACACTTAATGAGGGATGAAGAGGGAGCAGCGACCTCAGAACAGGAGGAAGAAGAAGCAGAGCCTGCTGTCCTCCAGAAGAAAAAAACACTACCAGCCAACTTTGCATCATCTGTGAACTTCCTGGGCGTGTACTCTATCCCCTTGTCCAGAACACTGAGCAAGATATTAAACAGGACTGGGCCCAAGACCGAGCCTTGGGGACCAGCTGGATGAACTCTATTTCCCACCACTCTGTGGGCCTGGCCATCACCCAGTTTGTCACCCAGCAAACAGCCCACCCATGCAAACCATAAGCAGACAGTTTCTTCAGGAGAATGATGTGAGACTCATTGCAAAAAGGATCAGGGAGATGCCTAGGAAGAGTCTCAGGTGAATCCAGGAGACTATAGTGGAGGACTATTCAGTTTTCCAATCAATTTGCTTAAAAAACTCTACAAAACCGTAATAAAAAAACAAACAAACAATCAAACAAACAAAAAAAGCAGACCAAACAAACACACAAAACCCCCAAACCTATAATCCCCAAAGAGACAAAAAAAGCCCCCAGAAAGCCCACCAAAAACCCACCCAAAATTGAAAAAATACCCCAAACCCAACACAAAAAATCAGGGTGAAGGTTTTTAGTAACTTTAAAAATAACAAAACAAAACAAAACTAAAAAACCCCCAGAAAGTCACATTTCTAAAGGTGCTGTCCCCGCCTCTTCTCTCAGCAGGGAGGACATCCTGAAGTGGAGCCAGTTGGAAGAAAGCGGGACAGGGCAGCACCTGGGCCATTGTCACAGGACGGCCCTGTGGCTGCCCCATTGCCAAAACCTGGACACATAAATCAAACACAGGTATGCACATGTGCTTAGACACAGCAAAAATATATTTGTCTGAAAAGAATACAGGTCCATTTCTATCACTGGAAAGAGCATAATGCCTCGTCTCAGCTTTCTTTTCAGTCATTACAAATGTTTCGAAAATAAAGGAATGCAGAAAATGGAAATATCCAAGATCAACATGAGGACCAGTAACAAAGATTCCATTTTTGAAACTGCATTGGGAATCCTCTGCAGAAATTGACTCAGAGCTCTAAGATTTACAAAAAAGACCAAGAGGACTGGAGTCAATACAACACAGTGTCTGGAGACTTCAGCTGGTTACCTTGATTTCTCAAATATGATGGAGAAAGCACCTTAGCAACTACAGCTGCCAGTTCTCTCAGGGCCCTGACATGCCTCTGGGTGGGTCCCATGGTCTTGCATGCTCAGGTTCCTCAAGTGGTCTGAAAGCTGACCTGCTACTATGGGTTAGAATCAAGTCCACCAGTCCAATAACCTGAGAGATGTGGAAATAGTGACTGGCAGTAAAAATTGAGACCAACACTTGTTGAGTACCTCAGCCTTCTCCTTGTCTGTTGTCACTAGTCCTGTCTGGCTTATGGGGGTGGGGGGGGGGGGAATAGGGGAGGTGTGATAGGTTTCTTTTCATCTTCCTTTTCCCACTGAAATACCCGTAGGTGCCTTTATTATTCTTAGTTTTGGCATGCTTTTCCAAATTCAGCTTCAACTGAGCCTTAGCTATACTGATCCCATCCTCACACACTCATGTGTTACCACTGTATTTTTCCCATGATTTGTCTCGCTGTGTATTGTCTGCATATTACCTACTTGCATCACATCTATTAATTTTCAATAACCTTCTGGCTTTAACTTGTTTTCAAAAAAAACCCTTTTTGAACCTTTCCACCTCAGAAATTCACCTGGGAAACCCCAAATCCCCAAAATTCACCCCGAAGTCCCCCCTGGGACGCTCAGCACTCACCTGGCAACTCCCAAAAGCCCACAAATTCACCCCAAAATTCACGGGGGACCCCCAAATTCCAGGGCTTCACCCCAAAATCCCACCTGCAACCCCCAAAACCCCTCAAATCACCCCCAAGACCCAGTCCCCCCAACACCTCCCAAATTCACTCCAAAATGTCTCCAATCCCCCTCAAAACCCTCCCAGATACCCCCAAATCCACCAAATTCACTCCCAGACCCATCTGGGACTCCCAAAAATCACCAAAATTCCCCGGAAAATCCACCTGCATCCCCCCAAATTCATCCCAAAATTCTCCCACGACTTCCAAATGCTCACCTGGATACCCCAAAATCGACAGAATTCACCCCAAAATACGCCTGGCATTCCCAAAACTCACCTGAGAACCCTAAAATTCACAAGTATACCCTAAAATTCACCAAATTCACCCCAAAATTCCCCTGAGATCCCTAGAATTCCACAAATTCCCCCTAAAATTCAACTGGGACTCCCCACATTCCACAAATTCACCCCAAACCTCGCTACCCGGGATCCCCCAAAATTCCACAAATTCTCCCCCAAAATCAACCTGGGACCCCTCAAAACTCACCTGGATCTCCCCAAATCCCCGCCCCGCCCCGCCCCCCCCAATTCACCTGGGCACTCCCAAATCCCCAGAATTCAACCCAAAATTCACCTGGGACCCCAAAAACCTCCAAATTCGCTCCAAAATGATTGGCAACTTTACACACTCCATTTTCCCACAAAAGGATCTAGAGCCCTGTGCGCTTCGTATACAAACTAAATGCAAAAAAACTTTCTATTCATTCTCAGCAAAAAGACTTCCTATTCCTCCTTCTTTTGGACAAAACTGCCTTCACTTTCAAACTTATTCTCTTGCTCACTTACCTGCATAATGCTTAGTCCCTGTTCTGCATGCTCATTTTCTTCACTTTTACAAGGAATCCTCTCCTCATCTTCTTCTTCCTCTGCTTCTTCCATTTCCTGTGCCAAGATCACCCGTTTCTCTGTTAGATTTCTTTCTCCAGCTGATTTTTTGACAACTGTCCCTATCTTCTGGCACCGCTCGCTCGAGAGAGGCGATTGTCCCGCTCTGCTCTGGGCTGGGACTGCGCTCTCTTCAAGCCCTGGGGGCAATTTTGGATGCCACAGCGTCAGAAAGACCTCAGGCTATTGGAGAAATGTCCAAAGGAGGGACACAGGGATAGCGAAGAGGCTGGAGGGAAAGCCATACAAAGAGTGGCTCAGGGCATTTGGTTCAGCTGCAGAGAGGACACTGAGCTCACACCTCACTTGGGACCTCTCAGCTCCTCCCAAGGGCAGCACAGGGACAGCTTTGCTCTCTGCTCTCTGCGACCAGGGACAGGAGCCAAGGGAATGCCAGGAGCTGTGTCAGGGGACGATTAGGCTGGCTATCAAGGAAAGGTTTTTTTCCTCAGAGGCTGGTCGGGCACTGAATAGGTTCTCCAGGCAATGGGCACAGCCCCAAGGCTGCCAGAGATCCAGGAGCGTTTGGCCAATGCTCTCAGGGATGCAGAGGGTGGGACTGTTGGAGTGTCTGTGCAGGGCCAGGAGTTGGACTTTGACGATCCCTAGGGGTCCCTTCCGACTCAGGAAACTCTTACCATTTTCCCCTCTTTCCTCTCCTTGCACAATGCTCTCAGCTTACTGTTCCACCGCATGCTCCACTTCTGAAACCTCCGCTACTTCTTTCCAGTTCAAGCACAGTTCTACTGGTTACAATCCAAAGATAGACAGATTGAAAAACAACCAAAAAGAAACACCTGTTTGGAATGTCGTGGTCTTATCTGCATCTCCAACTATGAAGTCGATTGTGCCTTGCAAGTTCTAAAACTTGCAAAACAACAACAACAAAAAACACCCACCACACCGTTTTAACATAGGGATTTGCCTTCTTCTAAGAAATCCATATCCCTTCTCAAAATGGATCTATTTCAGGAAGAGATCATCTTGAATAGATCACTTACTACCTAAAGAACCTGGAACACTCAAATCCGTAATGATAAGCCTGTTACCTTGTCGTTTTCTGTTCCAAAGGCAAATGCATTTGCTCAAGTGCCGTTTGTAACAAGGACAGAGCTCAAAGTGTGGCTCTGAGAAATGTTTTGGTTTCCCTCTCCTATCTTCATCAAAAGCACTTTCTTCAATGGCTGAAACAATACTTGATACAGTCTGAATTTTAAAGGTCATGAAAATTTTCTCCAAAGTGAAAAATTAATATAGCAGTCAGGTTTGAAACCAACGGGAATTTTTGTTTTACCTGTTTGAAGATTCCCTTCACACTAAAATGCTGGCTGATGGATACCTAGAAGAAATCAATTCCCACAAAATGCTTCTGGGTAAGCCATTACGTCATCCATTACAATTTGCTTCAGTGTCCCGTTCCTGTCCAATTGAAGGTCCCTGTTTAAGAGACTCAAGTGCGGAGAGAAATAAAATTAAATATGACTACAGTGCCTTTAAATCGAAATCGAACTTCCTGATCAATCTCATAAAACCTTTAGGCTAAATGTTGCCATTGATCTGTTTCTACTGAACACAATCACGTCCTGGCTTGTTAGAGATTAGTTCATTACAAAGAAAGAAACGCAGAGAAGTTAAAATATTTCCAAAGAAGCATTTGACATCCTTCCTTTTGGATGGGGAACCACACCAACACTGCTTACATAAGAGGTCAAATGACTGTCTTCCATGTTAGTTCTGCACTGTGCTCAGCGGAGCCTTTCTGGTTTATTTGCCTTTGACTTGGACATAAAGCTGAGTCTTGATTCAAGAAAAATCAATATTCACACTTGTTTTCATTTACACGGACATTGGCTTGGTCTCCTAAACAAAGAGAATGATGGGGAATTTTTGTACGAGTTCAGATAGGTAACATTCTCTTTCCGCAACCTGGCATTGTATTTTCACTTGGTCTGTTACCTCTGGCTTTGTTTTAACGGCTCAAATTATTAGGAAGAGTATCAAACCTCCAGCTCTAACCACAGTCCCACTGCGAGGTGTGTGAAGGTATGTGCATCTGCCCCTCAGGTCCACACTGCTCTTCTAATGTGCCTCTGATCGAGCAGGTAGGAAAGACCTCCTGGGTGTGTGAACAGTGCTGCTTCCTCTACGGCTTCAGAGCTGCTGCTAAGCTCTTCAGGAAGGAGAGCGGTATTGTACCCATTTTTAGATGGTTTTTAAAGTTGCCGGTGCTTGGCTGTCTTAAACGTCTGAGTTCCTAGAACTTTGAATGAGATCAAATCTATGAGTGAAGAGATGATGGTGCAGACCAACTTCTGATTCCGGTGATCCAAGAATCTGCACTACTACTTTTACCTTCTGAATAAGGCATGGATGTGATGGTATGCACAGTAATACTGATGTGCTATGGTTTTTGAATGATAGCAGTCTTCCTTTGTCCCATTCCTAAACCGTGGGCATTATTTGCCTTAACCTTGTTCAGTAGGGACATTATTCTATATTCTTACATGAAGTGAAAAGCACTCTTTTTCCATACCTTCACACAACAGCATTAAAACAAGGCCTAAGTAGTACAACCAATGTTCAAAGATGCTCTACCTTTTAAGTTTACAAAACATACCAAATTCATACCTTGTTCTAAGTTGATCTCAAGAAGAAAGGGTGTTCTCCAAATACTCCTTCAGCTCTTCCTCACAGCTCACCGTTTGCCTTTTTTCTAAGATTGTATCCAGATCACTTTCATCATCTAAGGCCACATAAAAAAGCTAGTAAAAATGGTTTCGTAGATACTAAAATCTCCCCAGCTCTTTAGGATTCAAGGAAGTTAATTATGCACATATCTTCTACACCCAGAAGAGAAAGCTACCTCAGCAAAACTCATCGCCTATGAAAATCTTCCTAGATAATGAACACCTCTGACACTGCCACCCCAAGTTGGTGTTCTGAAACAATGAGAACCTCACATCCAATCAGACTCTAGACCTGCACAAGATCTCGTCATAGCAACTTGCAGCCACTTTCTACAGAAAGCAGCAGTGATCTCTATCGCTGTTGCCATACCAACAATAAGACAGGACTGTCCATTCAGCGTGAATCAAGCAGTTAGCAAAAATGCACCTGACAGAATGAAACTGAAGAGGAGAAATTCCCATCTAAAAGTCAAAGATTACATTTTTAATTTTATAGCAGGTATTTTGAATTTCAGAGGGCTCTTTGCATTAAGAAGTCCTGTCTTTATAGCACACCCTTGTTTTTATGTTTCTACCTGGATTATGGCCATTTAGCCGTCTCCTTCAAATCACTCCAAAGAAAAACATTCAAGTGAACAAGTTCTTTCTAAACTGCTGGAAGGTGAAATGAATGAGTAAGAGGATATGTAACATGATAAAAGGCTGCCTGGAATTTTACGACTGGTATCCAACATGGCGTCTTCTATCTGGAGAGTAAAAAAAAATCAGTCTCCAAGTAAACTGGTAAGAATGCGGATTCTCAAAACTTCTGTTTATTCTGGCACCATAAAGCACCAAATCACATTCTATAATTTATCCCTTTAGAAACAACTGCCCGACTTTTTTTATGTATAGAAAAGATTGGAAGACATTTGGGAGATCATTTCCAGCTCTTCCTGAAGTCTGATCTTAAGCAGACTGGGCCATATGTCATTCATCGCTATCCTATGTATTTCAGATAGAAATGATCATAAAAATACAATCTATTTCTATTACAAATAATAAACACAAGAATTATGAACACTTCCACATGAAACTCTTCCACACCAAACTGTTTCTCTGGAGTGTTTTGTCACACTATGGACCTCTTTCTAAGGTGACATCAACAGCCTACCACGCAGAAGGCATTGCAGGTGGGAGCACAGGAAGAACAGACTAATCCCAAGGAGTGATGAAGATATATGTCATCAAATAAAAGAAACGTACATCCACGTGCTCCACTTCTTCAAACCTACATTTTCGTTTCTCAGTCATCTGAAGCATGTTGGAGTGCACAACTTCAGCATCTTCTGCTGTGCAAATGTTCACATCCAACAGGGTCATCTGAAGGAAAAGAAGAACAAATTATTGACATGCACAGAAGAAATACTGTGTGGCTTTCAGAGAGCCTGGCTAAACGTAGTGTTTCTTTTCTTGTGATGGACAGAGATAGATTCAGCCTCCCACATGCCATATTAGATTAGTAAACAATACCATCTGGTTGGACACAAAGGGAGAAATTGAGGCAGAGGTGGAATTTCTTTCCCAAGATAAGACAGATTTAGCACAAGGGCTGAGGCTCCTTGCATCTTCCACATTCATGTAGGACAGCACTCCCTTCATTACTGGCATTTGTTACGGCTTTTCCACATTTCAAGCACAAATACCAACTACTACTGTGAAACCAAACGGATGGCTTACTTTTTGAACAGAGTAAGGCGGAGGTTAAAAAGGAATTCCACTTGTTATCTCACTGTCTGGTGCATCTTTACTCTCTCTAATGACACATTGGACCACGGCTATCACAGCCAAAAGCTGTGGCACTCAACTTGCACATCTGCCCTTTCTCCTGACATTTGCCCTCGACCAGCTCATACTGGATGCTCATTTTCTCCACGCACTCCACATTAGGGCTGTCTGAATGATACGGAACAGACCACAGTCAAAATTCCCATCTTTCACAGTGCAGTGTGACATGGAAACATGACAGAGGCCATGTGCTGAATCTCAGCACACGGAACAGATGCCAGCAGTGCCTACAGACACCAGACATTACCAGCCAAAGAAATCAAGACATTTTCATACACAGCTGTTTCTCATTATGCTTCAAAGTAGCAAGGTACTTAACAATCGCTACCAACTTCTTTGCTACCATACAGGCTACAAACATCCCAACTGGATGTGCTCTGGAGCAAGAGAAGGCAGACACAGAGCGGGAAGGCATGCTGCAAGGACACAGAGAAAGGAAGTATCTCCAATACTTCCCCTCTTCTTCTCATACTTCCCCTCTTCTTCTCCAGGAGTTAAAAAGGAGTATTTTTGTATGACTGAGAAGGGATCCACGTCAAAATTAACATTTGATTTCCCCCAGATTCATTCTAACCGAGCCAGTTCCTGCTAGATCTCCCCATGCACAGGTGTTTGTACTGGCCAAAGGAAAGCCATGCCACAGGCAGCTTCTTTGGCTCTTACTGCCACCTCCAAGCAACTGAGAAGGTATGTGGCAACACACGGAACAAAGAATAGAGCAAACATGCACTCTCAAAGCAACCGTCTGCCTCATCGTTGCCCAGGAGAAAAGAAAATATTGCTTGAATTCCAGACTGTTCTTAGGATTTCCCGACCTACCTAGACTTTTGTTTCAATTCTCCAGAGTTCTGCACCATTCGTTTCCATCAGATTTGGCACGTGTTGGAGGCAACAGGGTGCTATCAAAGCAGGAAACAAGAGTCAGGTATCCTAAAATACAAACCAGTCAGTACTTCAAATATAAAATTATGAATCCGAATATCCATACTACTGGGCGTTCTTTTATTTACAGCCATCTTGGCAATGAAAATAAACCTGAGATTGTTGTTGTTCAAGGCCAACTGTTTACTGCCCGATAAGGAACTAACTGTCATCTACCTGGTTCCTACATCCACCGTAAAAAACCTCCCTGTAAAGATCGTAATGCATTGCACCCACACCAATGTGTCTTGTGTTCAGGATGGATATTCAAACGTAGCAACGTTAGATTTCTATCCAGACTCCTCTCTTCATTTATTCCGCAAATAAAATCCCACGCCATGGAGAAAAAAATGCCTTGACAAAAACACCAAGTTCTAGCTCTCCACCCCTCTTTGCCCATTTCTGCTATGTTTCGAGATTTACTTCTGCATTCCTCCATTTTTAGAGCCTGATCGCCACCTATTAAGTGTAGCTGGGGCACTGAAAATCAAGAATGCATTTTTTCCATTCAAAAGAGCTGTACAGAAATAGATGTAGACCCTGCCTTACTGCTGCATTTAGCAATCACACATTGACAGGAAGCAAAGTGCATTTTGTAGCCAAGTCCTTCATTAACTCCAGCAACAATTGTTTTCCTTTATGCTATACCCTCTTTTGCCATACCCGATATATTGCAAAACCTTCAGTCTCTCTTCACTGAGTACCATCTGCTCCTTTATCAACTTTTCCATTTCCATATTCACAGTTGGGGGATTCTGTATTTCTTCACTTGCCATAAATTCTCTGCAGGATGGAAAGTAGATATGTAGGATGGAATCACATGATATATGTGATATCATACGTGGTATCACGTAGAAAGAAAAAATGATCAAGTATTACTTTAACAGAAACCAAAAGTGAACACTAGCCTCTTGGTGTTGCTCATTGTCCAAAAGAAGACTGCCAAATTTCTGACCTGAAACTCTGAACTCCACACTTCTTTTGCATGAGCTTCCAGTCCCTTGCCATTTCAGTTGATGCCATTTTTCTTTCTCAAGCTCTGATTTCATTCGATTCAAGAGTAGCTTGGCAGTTGCCCTCTCATTATCCAGCAGTGCTCCGTTTATATTCTGTGTATTAAAAAACAAAACCAGAAGTAGAAGCAGCATACAACATGCAAAAACAAACCAAAAATTGTCTCTTCTACAGAAAATGAGGGGAGAAAAGAACACAAATGATAACCAATACCCCGTCAAGTAGAAATTTCTTCTATATTTCAGTGATTGATAGGCAGAAAAAATGAATTTCATCTGGGGAAAGAAAGACATTCTAGGAATATTCAGACTGCTATCTTGCCCCAGGTAAAACATTTACCATGGCCTTAGCGTTAATGAGCTTGTGAACATCAGCTGCCAAGAGGAAGGACATTTCCTCCAGTTTCACACAATACTTGGTCAGTACATCTGCTATCTGTGCAATCAAAGAATACAGAAAAGCAACAACAATGAAAAGTAGAACTCAAATATCAATTTCCCAAGTTAAAATCTACATGAACAAGACAATTTTTCCATTCAAGTGAATTCGATTTAATTAATTCATTAACTACATAAGTAGCATTCTCACGTTCAAGAGTAGAATTCAAAGAATCGACGTTGCTTCTTCTGAGACATTGAAGCCTGAGTAGATCCCAACTTCAAATCTAGTAGGACGGCATGAAAGCAATACCTGCTACATTTAGTACATGTAAACTACAAAGAACATCTAGAACAGCTCTAAAAGATGCACAAACCCATGAACTTTGAAGGAGACGCTAGCAAGAAATGTGGAAATAGGCTTTATCTGCCCAGTGCTTTTCCCAAAAGCACGGGCACTCCTTGGCGTCAGTGAGAGTCTCTGTCTCATTACTCAGCAGCTGGCTTAGGGTAAAAAAGGATGCATGCAATCACTTCATTCCTGTTCATGACATAAACTTACTGCATCATCATGGAAGCCATTTACTTGGAAATATAGCCTAAAAAATAGGTGTCAGACTGGGTACATATCTAGATTGCTATGAGCAAAACCAATTTCTTTTTAACAGGAAAGCCATACAATATGCCTGCCATGGCAAATATTAGTCTACTAGCCCTGCACTTCAACGGGCAGTGAGCAGTTCATGACACCAAGTTTACGTTTGGCAAGGAGACAGTCTATTTATTACAAGCCCCTAGTTCTAGAACCAAGAATACAGGAGTTGCTCATTCCCAATGAAAATCTGTCCATTTCATACCTTTGGGGTTTTATGCTTCTGTTCTTTACCTGTCTTGAGTGTGGCTTTCTTGTGAAGTCACTGATGGGTGTTTTTCCAACACATTTCTGCTGATTACACGGTAATTGCGTGGCATCAGCAGACATCTCTGAATGTCTCTTGAAAGTATGCTTTTTACTCTTCCTAGAGGACCTTGTCTTCTTCTTTCCTTCACCCAAAAGGTGGGCTAAGTGAGCCTTCAAAGAACCATCATCTCAACAATTAGAATTCTTTCAAACCTACTGAATGGAGAACAGAGACAAAAAAATTTTAAAAAGACTAGTACGCGAAAGACAACAGAAGAGAAAGGTAAAATAATGAATCCTACATGCCACGTGCATAACTCTCTTCATTCAAGGCTATTTTCAAAATGAGAAAAAAAAAAAAAAAAAAAGATCATCTTTTCCTCAGAGAGGAAAAGTGGAGTAACTGGATTGTGTTGCCTTGCCTACAGTTACCAGAAAAGTCAACAGCTGAGTTGAAAACTCCTGAAGCTGGCTAACTACACCTCTAAATGTTTTACTACTGTGTTATGATTCTGTCTTCAGTTAATAGAACCCGATATACAACAAAGAGATGGGAGCACATGGAGATGCATTGGAGAGCCTACGCTGGAGGTAACACATTCATTTTTTACTCAAACAAATCCAAATTAGAAATGTTGAAAATTACCTGGGGCCATTTCAACAGCCAGCAAACTGACTAACACAACCAATCTTTGGCTTCTATTCAATCCTTTGCTTGTTTTACCTGGACCTTGAAGATCTGTCTGCAGCCTTCCTCTCTGCAAATATATCACACTCGTCCTATTGAGAACCCATGGCTCATCACAGCTGCTTCGCCACGCCTGCTTCCAGAAGAACTGGCAACTACAAGCTGGGAGCCAAGAGATACAACACTTCACTTGGAAAAGGGCCTTCCATGAATCCTAGAATCCCAGAATGGTTTGGACTGGAAGCGACCTTAGAGACAAATTATCTTCTTCCCACATCCTGACACGGGCAGGGACACTTTTCCACTAGTCCAGGTTGCTCCATGTCCGCTCCAGCCTGGCCCTGGACGCTTCCTGCCATGGGGCTCCTACACAGCCTCTTTGAGCAACATGTGCCTCAGCACCCACCCAAGGAAGAATTCCTTTCCAATATCCCATCTATCCCAGCCCTCTGGCAGTTTGAAGCTATTCCCCCTTGTCCTGCGAGTCCAGACCCTTTTCCAAAGTCCCTCCCCAGCTATCTTGGAGCCCCAGCAGGCACTGCAAAGGGCTCGAAGATCTCCCTGGAGCCTTCTGTTCTCCAGATTGGACACCCTCAGCTCTCCCAGACTGTCCTAGAGCAAAGAAGCTCCACCTTTCAAAGCACCTTAGACGCCTCCTACCGGCCAAACTCGATGGCAACGCTGGCCTTCCGGGCCCTACGGATATCGCTTCCGGTGTCGCTCGGAGTCACTCCCGGCTCTCTTCCCGCCCCCCATGGGGCCCTCAGGCGATGCCGCTCCTACGCCACTTCTGCCGCTGTCAGACCAACGGGGGGGCGGGGGGCCAGCCCAGACTCATCCACAATCCACACTGTCCTCGGCGGCTGCTGCGGGCTCATGGCGGCCCACACACCCGGAAGCAGAGCTCCGAACACAGAGGATCATAGCCCCACATTTGTGTTCGTCTCTGCACAAGGCAGGCCAGTCTTGCCATGCCCGGACTTTTCAGTTCAGCACGAGAATGAGAATACACCTGCGCCATGGGGGAGGAAACCTCTAAAGACTCCCTCATACGTGGTCGCTCAACTTAATGCCTAGGCACTTGCCATTCCTAAGGCTACACTAAAGCCTTTTTTACCTTGCGGGTAAGAAATGCCGTTGTTCTCGTGTGCAGCTAAAGGCGCAGCACAGGCAGGCCGGGGCAAAAGCTGGGGCAGAGCCCTTCCTCACTCCTTCGCTGTGCTGTACTCCATGCAGCTAGAGCGAAGCGAGAAGGACGCGAGGAAGAAAAAGGCGTTCTTAAAGTAGCACCCTGGCAGCAGCCCTGAAAAGGCGCATAACACACGGCGTCTCGCTGCCCTCCGTTCTACATACTCGCGGCTCCCTCTGCCGACTTGCAAAAGTTGCTACCAGAGCAGAGGCGGCCAGATTGAAGAGGCAGTGCCTAGGTTCACCTTCTCCTTACTGCACGTAAGCCACGTCCAGCTCCTCGCTGCACTCTGGATTTCCCTTCTCCGAGGCACTTACCGTGGTGCTGTGTGCAACTCGGCGCCTAGAAGCGACCGCCAATGCTTTCACAGCGGGCTGCAAGGGAACCAAGGAGCAGCACAAGCAGCAGTGCTTCAGCTTGCTCCTTCCGACTGCTAAGGGCACTTGGGAAGGCAAGCGAGAGTCAACCACCTTCCTCTCCTAGTAGCCTGTAACGTGGTGCACACAAGCACGGGACTAGTGCCGCTTCGTTCACCGCCCTCGCCCAAGCGTGGAGCCGCTTTCACTTGCCGGCGGCCAGAAGCCGCTGCAAGGGCGCCACACAACCACAAGTGCGCCGGCAGCCAAGAGCTAGAGAACGCTGCTTCTGCCCAAGCCCGCCTAGGGCGTGCACCTTTGTTCTCAGAGCTCCGTGCAACAGTCTGCCTCTCTCGCAGTTCGAATGGAAAACGAAAGCTTTTCGCCTACGCCCTTCACAGAGATCCGTTGCCAGGACGAGAATGCCTTGTGGCCGGAGCTCGCCCCCGCCGCGAGGAAGCTGCTATTAGCACCGCGTTGCAGGGACACGTCTCGCTTCTTGACTACGTGCTCAGCGCTCTCCGAATTCGCCGCTAGCTCCACGGTCTTTCTCAGCTGCAAGTAGCAGCGCTCACAGTACATAGAGCTTCGCAAGGACCGAAGACCCGGAGGGAAGTATCGCACTCGAAAATGTGCCAGGATAGAGACGTTCTACACTGAGTAGAGACACAGACAGACAGAGAGTTCTACACTGCCCCTTCTCGTCGGCCATCTTGTGCTCTGCTGCCTCTGCTGTGACGAATAGGTCCTTGAAAGGCGAGCGACAGCGGCTCTCCAGGCACTGAAGAGAGTTCCCTAGGGACTTTTCGATGTAAAACTTTTTCCACCTCCAAAAATACATGGGTAAGTCCTAAAAGTTTTGGTTTTCTTAAGAATAGTTTCGCCCAAGTTTTGCTGTTCTAAACACCCATGGTTTCAGTCTTCACTTAACTGCTTGTTTCTGTCTTTTTGGCTAGTGGCAATCTAATTCTAAGGTAACTAGATGTGTTGGAAATCCATAAATTACATCTCAAGTTAGGTGGGAAAATTGGCTCGGAAGAAAATGGAATTGAGAATTTGGAAAGAATCCAGAGTGAGCTGATGTCACAATCCGAGATTCCCTTGGCTTCCAAATCCTTTCATTTGTGTTTTTGTGGGCTTTTTGAAGGCGGTGTACAGTTGAAGCCATGATTTAGCTGCGGTGAGACCTGCTCTGCTGTAAAAGCATTATTTTCTCAGTGAGCATGGACAACAGTTAGAGTGTCGTCTTTTAAGATTCCCTGCACTCCACTTATGGTGGCAAAAGCAGTGCCTTGACTGTAATCATAAAAGTGATTACAGCTTCATTGCTTTGACATCATGTAGGATGCTTCCTCCATCTGCTGTGGTCAGCATTAAGTAACAGATTTCTCAGTTTCTAGGAAGAGTCTAGCAAACAATCACCTTGCTCCTTCTCTTGCATTTATTCATCACTGCTATGCTGCTATACAGACAGGTAGTCTGTTTATGATTCAACAATTCAATGGGACATCAAGTAAATAACAAAGCAAAACTAACTACCGAAAGCACTATAAGGGCCAGAGATTAGCTTGGATCAAAACAGGTATTCTCCTAGCATTGTTTACAAACGAGTCAGCATGTGAAACAGAAGGCACAATGTAGTTTGTGCCTTGTTTTGGGCATGCCCGGAAGAAGGAAATTCTGATTTCACATACGGGAAAAGAAATGTTGACATTTGAATGAGATTGTTCATACCCCAGTAAAGGTTGCTTTGAAAGGTTGTGGAAGTCCTGTTAGGAAACATGGCTTTACAAGTCCTTTCCACCAGGAGACAACAGCTGCAGAACATCTGGGTGTGCCAGTGTTGAGAGCACCAGCAAAGATCAAAGTGGAGAAGTTGGTGAACAATGGCAGTGGCCTGGCGGAGGGCAAGTGGGGTGCTGGCTGTGGGACCAGGGGAGTCCTGACTGATTTAGGAGGCGTGTGATGGTCTGTGCCAGCAAGCGGAGTAGTGCTGTGGCCTTGGCACACTGCTAATACTGGAATTCAGTGGGGTCACTGGGCAGGCTGAGTGTGTGAGCTGCTGGAGGGACCCAGGTTGCCCACATGTAAACATCCAGTCTCACTCTTGCCAGCCACAGAAAGGAGCAGGATGTGGCTGCTGGCGATGCCTGTCACGTATACGCAGTGTATATGTGTGCTATCCCAGCCTGCTGGGAACACTTCTTCTTTGGGACTGCTTGGGCTGAGGGAGAGAAAGCAGTGGTAGTTTCTGAGGTTTCGAGTTTGTTCGAGTTTCTCAGGCTGTTTCTGGAGCCACCCCGAGTTCTCTTCCTTGAAGCATTTCAAGTCCTGCTAATTTTCAAAATTCAAACAGACACAGCCCTAAGCTAGTTGATCTGACTTCAGAGCTATTCTTACGCTGAGCTGTTGCATGATCTGATCTCCTGAGATGTCTTCCATCTCAGTTTATGACCTGGTTCTTGTGAAAAGTAGGATCTTTTAGCCTGGAGAAGAGAGGTTTCTGGAGAGACAGTATTGTGGCCTTTGAATATGTAAAGAGGGTATAAGACAAATGGAGAAAGACTTTTTAGGAAAGTTTGCAGAGACAGGACAAGGGGCCATGCTTTCAAACTGAGACTAGGTTTAGATTGGCTAAAAGGAAAAACTTTTCTACAGTGAAGCTGGTGAGACACTCAAACGGGTGTTCCAGAGAAGTTGTGGATGCCCCATCATTGAGAGTGCTCCTTATCAGTTTGGCTAGTCTTGAGCAATTTGATCTACTGTAAGATCTACCTGGCAAGGAAGTTGGACTAGATGATCTTTAATCACAGACTGTTGTATGATTCCGTGGAAGACAGAATGCAATAAAGTTCATATTTCAGATTTTGGCGCAGACATATTTATTATTTCTCACTTTATGCATCATTGCAATGACAACTTGTTAGCTTCTGAAATGATTAGCTGAGATTGATTTCCTTCCTTAGTTTCATTTTCTCTGTTATTCCTTCACTCTTGGACTTTTTTTTTCACTAGATTCCCTCTTTCAGTAAACTGCCCTTAAGTATCACTTTGCTCCCCACCTGGCTTTTTTTTTTTTTTTCAATGACACCTTTTCACTGGTTCGTTTTGGGCCTTTGCTGCTTGAAGTCCAGCAGCCTCCTTGTCTGAGCATTACGGAGCTTTCTTTACAGCTTCATCACTATGCAAAAAGCCATAAATTACTGTGTTCCATCTCACATACCATCAAGTATCACACTAATATTCCCTCTGCTGAATAGCTGGTTGGTTTACATAGACCAGCCAAATACCAGGAAATCCAGATGGCAGCAAGAATCTTTTAGACTACTCCCGCTGTTCATTTAAATTCTGGAGAAGTCACGTGAGGTATCACATTCTCTTGAAAGAAGTGTCTATCATCTCGGACATTCTAGAATGGGCTATTAATATTGTCATGAGTTTCTGGCTAGACTTTTTAGTATGCAAATTCAAATTCAAATGATCTGAAATGATAGAACTTCAAGAAATTTTTTTTCCCAGAATCGAAGTATGATGGAGTTCCATAGGGAGAATCTTAATCTTAGTTATTCTATTCCATCTCACATCATGGCTGGGGGCAGGGAGAAGGGAGTATCTTTGGGGGACAATGGGTTCCGGTGTAGTCAGTAAGCTGGGCAGAGGAGCCATCAGGTATTTTCTGTTGTTGGGCGGGGGGGGGGGGGGGGGGGGGGGGATTCGTGTGAACTCTTCCTTTCTTGTACCCTGCCACTAGTATTGTTGCTAAAATTGTTTGTTTTCTCATCCAAGTGACAAAATCAGCACACTTGATGAGGGATGAAGAGGGAGCAGCGACCTCAGAACAGGAGGAAGAAGAAGCAGAGCCTGCTGTCCTCCAGAAGAAAAAAACACTACCAGCCAATTTTGCATCATCTGTGAACTTCCTGGGCGTGTACTCTATCCCCTTGTCCAGAACACTGAGCAAGATATTAAACAGGACTGGGCCCAAGACTGAGCCTTGGGGACCAGCTGGATGAACTCTATTTCCTACCACTCTGTGGGCCTGGCCATCACCCAGTTTGTCACCCAGCAAACAGCCCACCCATGCAAACCATAAGCAGACAGTTTCTTCAGGAGAATGATGTGAGACTCATTGCAAAAAGGATCAGGGAGATGCCTAGGAAGAGTCTCAGGTGAATCCAGGAGACTATAGTGGAGGAAGGACGCGAGGAAGAAGAAGGCGTTCTTAAAGTAGCACCCTGGCAGCAGCCCTGAAAGGGCGCATAACACACGGCGTCTCGCTGCCCTCCGTTCTACATACTCGCAGCTCCCTCTGCCGACTTGCAAAAGTTGCTACCAGAGCAGAGGCGGCCAGATTGAAGAGGCAGTGCCTAGGTTCACCTTCTCCTTACTGCACGTAAGCCACGTCCAGCTCCTCGCTGCACTCTGGATTTCCCTTCTCCGAGGCACTTACCGTGGTGCTGTGTGCAACTCGGCGCCTAGAAGCGACCGCCAAAGCTTTCCCAGCGGGTTGCAAGGGAACCACGGAGCAGCACAAGCAGCAGTGCTTCAGCTTGCTCCTTCCGACTGCTAAGGGCACTTGGGAAGGCAAGCGAGAGTCAACCACCTTCCTCTCCTAGTAGCCTGTAACGTGGTGCACACAAGCACGGGACTAGTGGCGCTTCGTTCACCGCCCTCGCCTAAGCGTGGAGTCGCTTTCACTTGCCGGCGGCCAGAAGCCGCTGCAAGGGCGCCACACAACCACAAGTGCGCCGGCAGCCAAGAGCTAGAGAACGCTGCTTCTGCCCAAGCCCGCCTAGGGCGTGCACCTTTGTTCTCAGAGCTCCGTGCAACAGTCTGCCTCTCTCGCATTTCAAATGGAAAACGAAAGCTTTTCGCCTACGCCCTTCACAGAGATCCGTTGCCAGGACGAGAATGTCTTGTGGCCGGAGCTCGCCCCCGCCGCGAGGAAGCTGCTATTAGCACCGCGTTGCAGGGACACGTCTCGCTTCTTGACTACGTGCTCAGCGCTCTCCGAATTCGCCGCTAGCTCCACGGTCTTTCTCAGCTGCAAGTAGCAGCGCTCACAGTACATAGAGATTCGCAAGGACCGAAGACCCGGAGGGAAGTATCGCACAGGAAAATGTACCAGGACAGAGACGTGTTCTACGTTGTCCCTTCTCGTCATGCAGTTTGTGCCTCTGCTGCTTCTGCTGTTAGGAATCGCTCCTTGAAAAGCGAGCAAGAGCGTCTTTCTGGGTGCATTGCACTGAGTCGAGTGCTCGCTCGGGACTTTGCACTCGGGGCCAAGGCAAGAGGGCGTGCTTGCCCGCAGAACTGAGAACACGCTGTTGGGCAGAGCTGCAACTGACCGCCGGAGTTCAGCTGTCGCCGGACGGCAGAAGGCGAAGAACGAAGCCGCTTGCGAGCGGCGCAGTGCAGCGAAGAGCTCTCCGAATTCGCCGCTAGCTCCACGGTCCTTCTCAGCTGCGAGTAGCAGCGCTCGCAGTACACGGAGCTTCGCAAGGACCGAAGACCCGGAGGGAAGTATGGCACACGGAAATGTGCCAGGACAGAGACGTGTTCTACGTTGTCCCTTCTCGCCATGCAGTTTGTGCCTCTGCTGCTTGTGCTGTTAGGAATCGCTCCTTGAAAGACGAGCGAGAGCGTCCTTCTGGGTGCATTGCACTGAGTCGAGTGCTCGCTCGGGACTTTGCTCTCGGGGCCAAGGCAAGAGGGCGTGCTTGCCCGCAGAACTGAGAACACGCTGTTGGGCAGAGCTGCAACTGACCGCCGGAGTTCAGCTCTCGCCGGACGGCAGAAGGCGAAGAACGAAGCCGCTTGCGAGCGGCGCAGTGCAGCGAAGAGCTCTCCGAATTCGCCGCTAGCTCCACGGTCCTTCTCAGCTGCGAGTAGCAGCGCTCGCAGTACACGGAGCTTCGCAAGGACCGAAGACCCGGAGGGAAGTATGGCACACGGAAATGTGCCAGGACAGAGACGTGTTCTACGTTGTCCCTTCTCGTCATGCAGTTTGTGCCTCTGCTGCTTCTGCTGTTAGGAATCGCTCCTTGAAAGACGAGCGAGAGCGTCCTTCTGGGTGCATTGCACTGAGTCGAGTGCTCGCTCGGGACTTTGCTCTCGGGGCCAAGGCAAGAGGGCGTGCTTGCCCGCAGAACTGAGAACACGCTGTTGGGCAGAGCTGCAACTGACCGCCGGAGTTCAGCTGTCGCCGGACGGCAGAAGGCGAAGAACGAAGCCGCTTGCGAGCGGCGCAGTGCAGCGAAGAGCTCTCCGAATTCGCCGCTAGCTCCACGGTCCTTCTCAGCTGCGAGTAGCAGCGCTCGCAGTACACGGAGCTTCGCAAGGCCCGAAGACCCGGAGGGAAGTATCGCACACGAAAATGTGCCAGGACAGAGACGTGTTCTACGTTGTCCCTTCTCGTCATGCAGTTTGTGCCTCTGCTGCTTGTGCTGTTAGGAATCGCTCCTTGAAAGACGAGCGAGAGCGTCCTTCCGGGTGCATTGCACTGAGTCGAGTGCTCGCTCGGGACTTTGCTCTCGGGGCCAAGGCAAGAGGGCGTGCTTGCCCGCAGAACTGAGAACACGCTGTTGGGCAGAGCTGCAACTGACCGCCGGAGTTCAGCTGTCGCCGGACGGCAGAAGGCGAAGAACGAAGCCGCTTGCGAGCGGCGCAGTGCAGCGAAGAGCTCTCCGAATTCGCCGCTAGCTCCACGGTCCTTCTCAGCTGCGAGTAGCAGCGCTCGCAGTACACGGAGCTTCGCAAGGCCCGAAGACCCGGAGGGAAGTATCGCACACGAAAATGTGCCAGGACAGAGACGTGTTCTACGTTGTCCCTTCTCGTCATGCAGTTTGTGCCTCTGCTGCTTGTGCTGTTAGGAATCGCTCCTTGAAAGACGAGCGAGAGCGTCCTTCCGGGTGCATTGCACTGAGTCGAGTGCTCGCTCGGGACTTTGCTCTCGGGGCCAAGGCAAGAGGGCGTGCTTGCCCGCAGAACTGAGAACACGCTGTTGGGCAGAGCTGCAACTGACCGCCGGAGTTCAGCTGTCGCCGGACGGCAGAAGGCGAAGAACGAAGCCGCTTGCGAGCGGCGCAGTGCAGCGAAGAGCTCTCCGAATTCGCCGCTAGCTCCACGGTCCTTCTCAGCTGCGAGTAGCAGCGCTCGCAGTACACGGAGCTTCGCAAGGCCCGAAGACCCGGAGGGAAGTATCGCACACGAAAATGTGCCAGGACAGAGACGTGTTCTACGTTGTCCCTTCTCGTCATGCAGTTTGTGCCTCTGCTGCTTGTGCTGTTAGGAATCGCTCCTTGAAAGACGAGCGAGAGCGTCCTTCCGGGTGCATTGCACTGAGTCGAGTGCTCGCTCGGGACTTTGCTCTCGGGGCCAAGGCAAGAGGGCGTGCTTGCCCGCAGAACTGAGAACACGCTGTTGGGCAGAGCTGCAACTGACCGCCGGAGTTCAGCTGTCGCCGGACGGCAGAAGGCGAAGAACGAAGCCGCTTGCGAGCGGCGCAGTGCAGCGAAGAGCTCTCCGAATTCGCCGCTAGCTCCACGGTCCTTCTCAGCTGCGAGTAGCAGCGCTCGCAGTACACGGAGCTTCGCAAGGCCCGAAGACCCGGAGGGAAGTATCGCACACGAAAATGTGCCAGGACAGAGACGTGTTCTACGTTGTCCCTTCTCGTCATGCAGTTTGTGCCTCTGCTGCTTGTGCTGTTAGGAATCGCTCCTTGAAAGACGAGCGAGAGCGTCCTTCCGGGTGCATTGCACTGAGTCGAGTGCTCGCTCGGGACTTTGCTCTCGGGGCCAAGGCAAGAGGGCGTGCTTGCCCGCAGAACTGAGAACACGCTGTTGGGCAGAGCTGCAACTGACCGCCGGAGTTCAGCTGTCGCCGGACGGCAGAAGGCGAAGAACGAAGCCGCTTGCGAGCGGCGCAGTGCAGCGAAGAGCTCTCCGAATTCGCCGCTAGCTCCACGGTCCTTCTCAGCTGCGAGTAGCAGCGCTCGCAGTACACGGAGCTTCGCAAGGCCCGAAGACCCGGAGGGAAGTATCGCACACGAAAATGTGCCAGGACAGAGACGTGTTCTACGTTGTCCCTTCTCGTCATGCAGTTTGTGCCTCTGCTGCTTGTGCTGTTAGGAATCGCTCCTTGAAAGACGAGCGAGAGCGTCCTTCCGGGTGCATTGCACTGAGTCGAGTGCTCGCTCGGGACTTTGCTCTCGGGGCCAAGGCAAGAGGGCGTGCTTGCCCGCAGAACTGAGAACACGCTGTTGGGCAGAGCTGCAACTGACCGCCGGAGTTCAGCTGTCGCCGGACGGCAGAAGGCGTAGAACGAAGCCGCTTGCGAGCGGCGCAGTGCAGCGAAGAGCTCTCCGAATTCGCCGCTAGCTCCACGGTCCTTCTCAGCTGCGAGTAGCAGCGCTCGCAGTACACGGAGCTTCGCAAGGCCCGAAGACCCGGAGGGAAGTATCGCACACGAAAATGTGCCAGGACAGAGACGTGTTCTACGTTGTCCCTTCTCGTCATGCAGTTTGTGCCTCTGCTGCTTGTGCTGTTAGGAATCGCTCCTTGAAAGACGAGCGAGAGCGTCCTTCCGGGTGCATTGCACTGAGTCGAGTGCTCGCTCGGGACTTTGCTCTCGGGGCCAAGGCAAGAGGGCGTGCTTGCCCGCAGAACTGAGAACACGCTGTTGGGCAGAGCTGCAACTGACCGCCGGAGTTCAGCTCTCGCCGGACGGCAGAAGGCGAAGAACGAAGCCGCTTGCGAGCGGCGCAGTGCAGCGAAGAGCTCTCCGAATTCGCCGCTAGCTCCACGGTCCTTCTCAGCAGCGAGTAGCAGCGCTCGCAGTACACGGAGCTTCGCAAGGCCCGAAGACCCGGAGGGAAGTATCGCACACGAAAATGTGCCAGGACAGAGACGTGTTCTACGTTGTCCCTTCTCGTCATGCAGTTTGTGCCTCTGCTGCTTCTGCTGTTAGGAATCGCTCCTTGAAAGACGAGCGAGAGCGTCCTTCCGGGTGCATTGCACTGAGTCGAGTGCTCGCTCGGGACTTTGCTCTCGGGGCCAAGGCAAGACGGCGTGCTTGCCCGCAGAACTGAGAACACGCTGTTGGGCAGAGCTGCAACTGACCGCCGGAGTTCAGCTCTCGCCGGACGGCAGAAGGCGAAGAACGAAGCCGCTTGCGAGCGGCGCAGTGCAGCGAAGAGCTCTCCGAATTCGCCGCTAGCTCCACGGTCCTTCTCAGCTGCGAGTAGCAGCGCTCGCAGTACACGGAGCTTCGCAAGGCCCGAAGACCCGGAGGGAAGTATCGCACACGAAAATGTGCCAGGACAGAGACGTGTTCTACGTTGTCCCTTCTCGTCATGCAGTTTGTGCCTCTGCTGCTTGTGCTGTTAGGAATCGCTCCTTGAAAGACGAGCGAGAGCGTCCTTCCGGGTGCATTGCACTGAGTCGAGTGCTCGCTCGGGACTTTGCTCTCGGGGCCAAGGCAAGAGGGCGTGCTTGCCCGCAGAACTGAGAACACGCTGTTGGGCAGAGCTGCAACTGACCGCCGGAGTTCAGCTGTCGCCGGACGGCAGAAGGCGAAGAACGAAGCCGCTTGCGAGCGGCGCAGTGCAGCGAAGAGCTCTCCGAATTCGCCGCTAGCTCCACGGTCCTTCTCAGCTGCGAGTAGCAGCGCTCGCAGTACACGGAGCTTCGCAAGGCCCGAAGACCCGGAGGGAAGTATCGCACACGAAAATGTGCCAGGACAGAGACGTGTTCTACGTTGTCCCTTCTCGTCATGCAGTTTGTGCCTCTGCTGCTTGTGCTGTTAGGAATCGCTCCTTGAAAGACGAGCGAGAGCGTCCTTCCGGGTGCATTGCACTGAGTCGAGTGCTCGCTCGGGACTTTGCTCTCGGGGCCAAGGCAAGAGGGCGTGCTTGCCCGCAGAACTGAGAACACGCTGTTGGGCAGAGCTGCAACTGACCGCCGGAGTTCAGCTGTCGCCGGACGGCAGAAGGCGAAGAACGAAGCCGCTTGCGAGCGGCGCAGTGCAGCGAAGAGCTCTCCGAATTCGCCGCTAGCTCCACGGTCCTTCTCAGCTGCGAGTAGCAGCGCTCGCAGTACACGGAGCTTCGCAAGGCCCGAAGACCCGGAGGGAAGTATCGCACACGAAAATGTGCCAGGACAGAGACGTGTTCTACGTTGTCCCTTCTCGTCATGCAGTTTGTGCCTCTGCTGCTTGTGCTGTTAGGAATCGCTCCTTGAAAGACGAGCGAGAGCGTCCTTCCGGGTGCATTGCACTGAGTCGAGTGCTCGCTCGGGACTTTGCTCTCGGGGCCAAGGCAAGAGGGCGTGCTTGCCCGCAGAACTGAGAACACGCTGTTGGGCAGAGCTGCAACTGACCGCCGGAGTTCAGCTGTCGCCGGACGGCAGAAGGCGAAGAACGAAGCCGCTTGCGAGCGGCGCAGTGCAGCGAAGAGCTCTCCGAATTCGCCGCTAGCTCCACGGTCCTTCTCAGCTGCGAGTAGCAGCGCTCGCAGTACACGGAGCTTCGCAAGGCCCGAAGACCCGGAGGGAAGTATCGCACACGAAAATGTGCCAGGACAGAGACGTGTTCTACGTTGTCCCTTCTCGTCATGCAGTTTGTGCCTCTGCTGCTTGTGCTGTTAGGAATCGCTCCTTGAAAGACGAGCGAGAGCGTCCTTCCGGGTGCATTGCACTGAGTCGAGTGCTCGCTCGGGACTTTGCTCTCGGGGCCAAGGCAAGAGGGCGTGCTTGCCCGCAGAACTGAGAACACGCTGTTGGGCAGAGCTGCAACTGACCGCCGGAGTTCAGCTGTCGCCGGACGGCAGAAGGCGAAGAACGAAGCCGCTTGCGAGCGGCGCAGTGCAGCGAAGAGCTCTCCGAATTCGCCGCTAGCTCCACGGTCCTTCTCAGCTGCGAGTAGCAGCGCTCGCAGTACACGGAGCTTCGCAAGGCCCGAAGACCCGGAGGGAAGTATCGCACACGAAAATGTGCCAGGACAGAGACGTGTTCTACGTTGTCCCTTCTCGTCATGCAGTTTGTGCCTCTGCTGCTTGTGCTGTTAGGAATCGCTCCTTGAAAGACGAGCGAGAGCGTCCTTCCGGGTGCATTGCACTGAGTCGAGTGCTCGCTCGGGACTTTGCTCTCGGGGCCAAGGCAAGAGGGCGTGCTTGCCCGCAGAACTGAGAACACGCTGTTGGGCAGAGCTGCAACTGACCGCCGGAGTTCAGCTCTCGCCGGACGGCAGAAGGCGAAGAACGAAGCCGCTTGCGAGCGGCGCAGTGCAGCGAAGAGCTCTCCGAATTCGCCGCTAGCTCCACGGTCCTTCTGAGCTGCGAGTAGCAGCGCTCGCAGTACACGGAGCTTCGCAAGGCCCGAAGACCCGGAGGGAAGTATCGCACACGAAAATGTGCCAGGACAGAGACGTGTTCTACGTTGTCCCTTCTCGTCATGCAGTTTGTGCCTCTGCTGCTTCTGCTGTTAGGAATCGCTCCTTGAAAGACGAGCGAGAGCGTCCTTCCGGGTGCATTGCACTGAGTCGAGTGCTCGCTCGGGACTTTGCTCTCGGGGCCAAGGCAAGAGGGCGTGCTTGCCCGCAGAACTGAGAACACGCTGTTGGGCAGAGCTGCAACTGACCGCCGGAGTTCAGCTGTCGCCGGACGGCAGAAGGCGAAGAACGAAGCCGCTTGCGAGCGGCGCAGTGCAGCGAAGAGCTCTCCGAATTCGCCGCTAGCTCCACGGTCCTTCTGAGCTGCGAGTAGCAGCGCTCGCAGTACACGGAGCTTCGCAAGGCCCGAAGACCCGGAGGGAAGTATCGCACACGAAAATGTGCCAGGACAGAGACGTGTTCTACGTTGTCCCTTCTCGTCATGCAGTTTGTGCCTCTGCTGCTTGTGCTGTTAGGAATCGCTCCTTGAAAGACGAGCGAGAGCGTCCTTCCGGGTGCATTGCACTGAGTCGAGTGCTCGCTCGGGACTTTGCTCTCGGGCCAAGGCAAGAGGGCGTGCTTGCCCGCAGAACTGAGAACACGCTGTTGGGCAGAGCTGCAACTGACCGCCGGAGTTCAGCTGTCGCCGGACGGCAGAAGGCGAAGAACGAAGCCGCTTGCGAGCGGCGCAGTGCAGCGAAGAGCTCTCCGAATTCGCCGCTAGCTCCACGGTCCTTCTGAGCTGCGAGTAGCAGCGCTCGCAGTACACGGAGCTTCGCAAGGCCCGAAGACCCGGAGGGAAGTATCGCACACGAAAATGTGCCAGGACAGAGACGTGTTCTACGTTGTCCCTTCTCGTCATGCAGTTTGTGCCTCTGCTGCTTGTGCTGTTAGGAATCGCTCCTTGAAAGACGAGCGAGAGCGTCCTTCCGGGTGCATTGCACTGAGTCGAGTGCTCGCTCGGGACTTTGCTCTCGGGGCCAAGGCAAGAGGGCGTGCTTGCCCGCAGAACTGAGAACACGCTGTTGGGCAGAGCTGCAACTGACCGCCGGAGTTCAGCTCTCGCCGGACGGCAGAAGGCGAAGAACGAAGCCGCTTGCGAGCGGCGCAGTGCAGCGAAGAGCTCTCCGAATTCGCCGCTAGCTCCACGGTCCTTCTCAGCTGCGAGTAGCAGCGCTCGCAGTACACGGAGCTTCGCAAGGCCCGAAGACCCGGAGGGAAGTATCGCACACGAAAATGTGCCAGGACAGAGACGTGTTCTACGTTGTCCCTTCTCGTCATGCAGTTTGTGCCTCTGCTGCTTGTGCTGTTAGGAATCGCTCCTTGAAAGACGAGCGAGAGCGTCCTTCCGGGTGCATTGCACTGAGTCGAGTGCTCGCTCGGGACTTTGCTCTCGGGGCCAAGGCAAGAGGGCGTGCTTGCCCGCAGAACTGAGAACACGCTGTTGGGCAGAGCTGCAACTGACCGCCGGAATTCAGCTGTCGCCGGACGGCAGAAGGCGAAGAACGAAGCCGCTTGCGAGCGGCGCAGTGCAGCGAAGAGCTCTCCGAATTCGCCGCTAGCTCCACGGTCCTTCTCAGCTGCGAGTAGCAGCGCTCGCAGTACACGGAGCTTCGCAAGGCCCGAAGACCCGGAGGGAAGTATGGCACACGGAAATGTGCCAGGACAGAGACGTGTTCTACGTTGTCCCTTCTCGTCATGCAGTTTGTGCCTCTGCTGCTTGTGCTGTTAGGAATCGCTCCTTGAAAGACGAGCGAGAGCGTCCTTCCGGGTGCATTGCACTGAGTCGAGTGCTCGCTCGGGACTTTGCTCTCGGGGCCAAGGCAAGAGGGCGTGCTTGCCCGCAGAACTGAGAACACGCTGTTGGGCAGAGCTGCAACTGACCGCCGGAGTTCAGCTGTCGCCGGACGGCAGAAGGCGAAGAACGAAGCCGCTTGCGAGCGGCGCAGTGCAGCGAAGAGCTCTCCGAATTCGCCGCTAGCTCCACGGTCCTTCTGAGCTGCGAGTAATAGCAGCGCTCGCAGTACACGGAGCTTCGCAAGGCCCGAAGACCCGGAGGGAAGTATCGCACACGAAAATGTGCCAGGACAGAGACGTGTTCTACGTTGTCCCTTCTCGTCATGCAGTTTGTGCCTCTGCTGCTTGTGCTGTTAGGAATCGCTCCTTGAAAGACGAGCGAGAGCGTCCTTCCGGGTGCATTGCACTGAGTCGAGTGCTCGCTCGGGACTTTGCTCTCGGGGCCAAGGCAAGAGGGCGTGCTTGCCCGCAGAACTGAGAACACGCTGTTGGGCAGAGCTGCAACTGACCGCCGGAGTTCAGCTGTCGCCGGACGGCAGAAGGCGAAGAACGAAGCCGCTTGCGAGCGGCGCAGTGCAGCGAAGAGCTCTCCGAATTCGCCGCTAGCTCCACGGTCCTTCTCAGCTGCGAGTAGCAGCGCTCGCAGTACACGGAGCTTCGCAAGGCCCGAAGACCCGGAGGGAAGTATGGCACACGGAAATGTGCCAGGACAGAGACGTGTTCTACGTTGTCCCTTCTCGTCATGCAGTTTGTGCCTCTGCTGCTTGTGCTGTTAGGAATCGCTCCTTGAAAGACGAGCGAGAGCGTCCTTCCGGGTGCATTGCACTGAGTCGAGTGCTCGCTCGGGACTTTGCTCTCGGGGCCAAGGCAAGAGGGCGTGCTTGCCCGCAGAACTGAGAACACGCTGTTGGGCAGAGCTGCAACTGACCGCCGGAGTTCAGCTGTCGCCGGACGGCAGAAGGCGAAGAACGAAGCCGCTTGCGAGCGGCGCAGTGCAGCGAAGAGCTCTCCGAATTCGCCGCTAGCTCCACGGTCCTTCTCAGCTGCGAGTAGCAGCGCTCGCAGTACACGGAGCTTCGCAAGGCCCGAAGACCCGGAGGGAAGTATGGCACACGGAAATGTGCCAGGACAGAGACGTGTTCTACGTTGTCCCTTCTCGTCATGCAGTTTGTGCCTCTGCTGCTTGTGCTGTTAGGAATCGCTCCTTGAAAGACGAGCGAGAGCGTCCTTCCGGGTGCATTGCACTGAGTCGAGTGCTCGCTCGGGACTTTGCTCTCGGGGCCAAGGCAAGAGGGCGTGCTTGCCCGCAGAACTGAGAACACGCTGTTGGGCAGAGCTGCAACTGACCGCCGGAGTTCAGCTCTCGCCGGACGGCAGAAGGCGAAGACGAAGCCGCTTGCGAGCGGCGCAGTGCAGCGAAGAGCTCTCCGAATTCGCCGCTAGCTCCACGGTCCTTCTGAGCTGCGAGTAGCAGCGCTCGCAGTACACGGAGCTTCGCAAGGCCCGAAGACCCGGAGGGAAGTATCGCACACGAAAATGTGCCAGGACAGAGACGTGTTCTACGTTGTCCCTTCTCGTCATGCAGTTTGTGCCTCTGCTGCTTGTGCTGTTAGGAATCGCTCCTTGAAAGACGAGCGAGAGCGTCCTTCCGGGTGCATTGCACTGAGTCGAGTGCTCGCTCGGGACTTTGCTCTCGGGGGCCAAGGCAAGAGGGCGTGCTTGCCCGCAGAACTGAGAACACGCTGTTGGGCAGAGCTGCAACTGACCGCCGGAGTTCAGCTCTCGCCGGACGGCAGAAGGCGAAGAACGAAGCCGCTTGCGAGCGGCGCAGTGCAGCGAAGAGCTCTCCGAATTCGCCGCTAGCTCCACGGTCCTTCTCGAGCTGCGAGTAGCAGCGCTCGCAGTACACGGAGCTTCGCAAGGCCCGAAGACCCGGAGGGAAGTATCGCACACGAAATGTGCCAGGACAGAGACGTGTTCTACGTTGTCCCTTCTCGTCATGCAGTTTGTGCCTCTGCTGCTTGTGCTGTTAGGAATCGCTCCTTGAAAGACGAGCGAGAGCGTCCTTCCGGGTGCATTGCACTGAGTCGAGTGCTCGCTCGGGACTTTGCTCTCGGGGCCAAGGCAAGAGGGCGTGCTTGCCCGCAGAACTGAGAACACGCTGTTGGGCAGAGCTGCAACTGACCGCCGGAGTTCAGCTGTCGCCGGACGGCAGAAGGCGAAGAACGAAGCCGCTTGCGAGCGGCGCAGTGCAGCGAAGAGCTCTCCGAATTCGCCGCTAGCTCCACGGTCCTTCTCAGCTGCGAGTAGCAGCGCTCGCAGTACACGGAGCTTCGCAAGGCCCGAAGACCCGGAGGGAAGTATCGCACACGAAAATGTGCCAGGACAGAGACGTGTTCTACGTTGTCCCTTCTCGTCATGCAGTTTGTGCCTCTGCTGCTTGTGCTGTTAGGAATCGCTCCTTGAAAGACGAGCGAGAGCGTCCTTCCGGGTGCATTGCACTGAGTCGAGTGCTCGCTCGGGACTTTGCTCTCGGGGCCAAGGCAAGAGGGCGTGCTTGCCCGCAGAACTGAGAACACGCTGTTGGGCAGAGCTGCAACTGACCGCCGGAGTTCAGCTGTCGCCGGACGGCAGAAGGCGAAGAACGAAGCCGCTTGCGAGCGGCGCAGTGCAGCGAAGAGCTCTCCGAATTCGCCGCTAGCTCCACGGTCCTTCTGAGCTGCGAGTAGCAGCGCTCGCAGTACACGGAGCTTCGCAAGGCCCGAAGACCCGGAGGGAAGTATCGCACACGAAAATGTGCCAGGACAGAGACGTGTTCTACGTTGTCCCTTCTCGTCATGCAGTTTGTGCCTCTGCTGCTTGTGCTGTTAGGAATCGCTCCTTGAAAGACGAGCGAGAGCGTCCTTCCGGGTGCATTGCACTGAGTCGAGTGCTCGCTCGGGACTTTGCTCTCGGGGCCAAGGCAAGAGGGCGTGCTTGCCCGCAGAACTGAGAACACGCTGTTGGGCAGAGCTGCAACTGACCGCCGGAGTTCAGCTGTCGCCGGACGGCAGAAGGCGAAGAACGAAGCCGCTTGCGAGCGGCGCAGTGCAGCGAAGAGCTCTCCGAATTCGCCGCTAGCTCCACGGTCCTTCTCAGCTGCGAGTAGCAGCGCTCGCAGTACACGGAGCTTCGCAAGGCCCGAAGACCCGGAGGGAAGTATGGCACACGGAAATGTGCCAGGACAGAGACGTGTTCTACGTTGTCCCTTCTCGTCATGCAGTTTGTGCCTCTGCTGCTTGTGCTGTTAGGAATCGCTCCTTGAAAGACGAGCGAGAGCGTCCTTCCGGGTGCATTGCACTGAGTCGAGTGCTCGCTCGGGACTTTGCTCTCGGGGCCAAGGCAAGAGGGCGTGCTTGCCCGCAGAACTGAGAACACGCTGTTGGGCAGAGCTGCAACTGACCGCCGGAGTTCAGCTGTCGCCGGACGGCAGAAGGCGAAGAACGAAGCCGCTTGCGAGCGGCGCAGTGCAGCGAAGAGCTCTCCGAATTCGCCGCTAGCTCCACGGTCCTTCTCAGCTGCGAGTAGCAGCGCTCGCAGTACACGGAGCTTCGCAAGGCCCGAAGACCCGGAGGGAAGTATGGCACACGGAAATGTGCCAGGACAGAGACGTGTTCTACGTTGTCCCTTCTCGTCATGCAGTTTGTGCCTCTGCTGCTTGTGCTGTTAGGAATCGCTCCTTGAAAGACGAGCGAGAGCGTCCTTCCGGGTGCATTGCACTGAGTCGAGTGCTCGCTCGGGACTTTGCTCTCGGGGCCAAGGCAAGAGGGCGTGCTTGCCCGCAGAACTGAGAACACGCTGTTGGGCAGAGCTGCAACTGACCGCCGGAGTTCAGCTGTCGCCGGACGGCAGAAGGCGAAGAACGAAGCCGCTTGCGAGCGGCGCAGTGCAGCGAAGAGCTCTCCGAATTCGCCGCTAGCTCCACGGTCCTTCTCAGCTGCGAGTAGCAGCGCTCGCAGTACACGGAGCTTCGCAAGGCCCGAAGACCCGGAGGGAAGTATGGCACACGGAAATGTGCCAGGACAGAGACGTGTTCTACGTTGTCCCTTCTCGTCATGCAGTTTGTGCCTCTGCTGCTTGTGCTGTTAGGAATCGCTCCTTGAAAGACGAGCGAGAGCGTCCTTCCGGGTGCATTGCACTGAGTCGAGTGCTCGCTCGGGACTTTGCTCTCGGGGCCAAGGCAAGAGGGCGTGCTTGCCCGCAGAACTGAGAACACGCTGTTGGGCAGAGCTGCAACTGACCGCCGGAGTTCAGCTGTCGCCGGACGGCAGAAGGCGAAGAACGAAGCCGCTTGCGAGCGGCGCAGTGCAGCGAAGAGCTCTCCGAATTCGCCGCTAGCTCCACGGTCCTTCTCAGCTGCGAGTAGCAGCGCTCGCAGTACACGGAGCTTCGCAAGGCCCGAAGACCCGGAGGGAAGTATGGCACACGAAAATGTGCCAGGACAGAGACGTGTTCTACGTTGTCCCTTCTCGTCATGCAGTTTGTGCCTCTGCTGCTTCTGCTGTTAGGAATCGCTCCTTGAAAGACGAGCGAGAGCGTCCTTCCGGGTGCATTGCACTGAGTCGAGTGCTCGCTCGGGACTTTGCTCCCGGGGCCAAGGCAATAGGGCGTGCTTGCCCGCAGAACTGAGAACACGCTGTTGGGCAGAGCTGCAACTGACCGCCGGAGTTCAGCTGTCGCCGGACGGCAGAAGGCGAAGAACGAAGCCGCTTGCGAGCGGCGCAGTGCAGCGAAGAGCTCTCCGAATTCGCCGCTAGCTCCACGGTCCTTCTCAGCTGCGAGTAGCAGCGCTCGCAGTACACGGAGCTTCGCAAGGCCCGAAGACCCGGAGGGAAGTATGGCACACGGAAATGTGCCAGGACAGAGACGTGTTCTACGTTGTCCCTTCTCGTCATGCAGTTTGTGCCTCTGCTGCTTCTGCTGTTAGGAATCGCTCCTTGAAAGACGAGCGAGAGCGTCCTTCCGGGTGCATTGCACTGAGTCGAGTGCTCGCTCGGGACTTTGCTCCCGGGGCCAAGGCAAGAGGGCGTGCTTGCCCGCAGAACTGAGAACACGCTGTTGGGCAGAGCTGCAACTGACCGCCGGAGTTCAGCTGTCGCCGGACGGCAGAAGGCGAAGAACGAAGCCGCTTGCGAGCGGCGCAGTGCAGCGAAGAGCTCTCCGAATTCGCCGCTAGCTCCACGGTCCTTCTGAGCTGCGAGTAGCAGCGCTCGCAGTACACGGAGCTTCGCAAGGCCCGAAGACCCGGAGGGAAGTATGGCACACGAAATGTGCCAGGACAGAGACGTGTTCTACGTTGTCCCTTCTCGTCATGCAGTTTGTGCCTCTGCTGCTTGTGCTGTTAGGAATCGCCTCCTTGAAAGACGAGCGAGAGCGTCCTTCCGGGTGCATTGCACTGAGTCGAGTGCTCGCTCGGGACTTTGCTCCGGGGCCAAGGCAAGAGGGCGTGCTTGCCCGCAGAACTGAGAACACGCTGTTGGGCAGAGCTGCAACTGACCGCCGGAGTTCAGCTCTCGCCGGACGGCAGAAGGCGAAGAACGAAGCCGCTTGCGAGCGGCGCAGTGCAGCGAAGAGCTCTCCGAATTCGCCGCTAGCTCCACGGTCCTTCTGAGCTGCGAGTAGCAGCGCTCGCAGTACACGGAGCTTCGCAAGGCCCGAAGACCCGGAGGGAAGTATGGCACACGGAAATGTGCCAGGACAGAGACGTGTTCTACGTTGTCCCTTCTCGTCATGCAGTTTGTGCCTCTGCTGCTTGTGCTGTTAGGAATCGCTCCTTGAAAGACGATGCGAGAGCGTCCTTCCGGGTGCATTGCACTGAGTCGAGTGCTCGCTCGGGACTTTGCTCTCGGGGCCAAGGCAAGAGGGCGTGCTTGCCCGCAGAACTGAGAACACGCTGTTGGGCAGAGCTGCAACTGACCGCCGGAGTTCAGCTGTCGCCGGACGGCAGAAGGCGAAGAACGAAGCCGCTTGCGAGCGGCGCAGTGCAGCGAAGAGCTCTCCGAATTCGCCGCTAGCTCCACGGTCCTTCTCAGCTGCGAGTAGCAGCGCTCGCAGTACACGGAGCTTCGCAAGGCCCGAAGACCCGGAGGGAAGTCATGGCACACGGAAATGTGCCAGGACAGAGAATTCTACGTTGTCCCTTCTCGTCATGCAGTTTGTGCCTCTGCTGCTTGTGCTGTTAGGAATCGCTCCTTGAAAGACGAGCGAGAGCGTCCTTCCGGGTGCATTGCACTGAGTCGAGTGCTCGCTCGGGACTTTGCTCTCGGGGCCAAGGCAAGAGGGCGTGCTTGCCCGCAGAACTGAGAACACGCTGTTGGGCAGAGCTGCAACTGACCGCCGGAGTTCAGCTGTCGCCGGACGGCAGAAGGCGAAGAACGAAGCCGCTTGCGAGCGGCGCAGTGCAGCGAAGAGCTCTCCGAATTCGCCGCTAGCTCCACGGTCCTTCTGAGCTGCGAGTAGCAGCGCTCGCAGTACACGGAGCTTCGCAAGGCCCGAAGACCCGGAGGGAAGTATGGCACACGGAAATGTGCCAGGACAGAGACGTGTTCTACGTTGTCCCTTCTCGTCATGCAGTTTGTGCCTCTGCTGCTTGTGCTGTTAGGAATCGCTCCACTTGAAAGACGAGCGAGAGCGTCCTTCCGGGTGCATTGCACTGAGTCGAGTGCTCGCTCGGGACTTTGCTCTCGGGGCCAAGGCAAGAGGGCGTGCTTGCCCGCAGAACTGAGAACACGCTGTTGGGCAGAGCTGCAACTGACCGCCGGAGTTCAGCTGTCGCCGGACGGCAGAAGGCGAAGAACGAAGCCGCTTGCGAGCGGCGCAGTGCAGCGAAGAGCTCTCCGAATTCGCCGCTAGCTCCACGGTCCTTCTCAGCTGCGAGTAGCAGCGCTCGCAGTACACGGAGCTTCGCAAGGCCCGAAGACCCGGAGGGGAAGTATGGCACACGGAAATGTGCCAGGACAGAGACGTGTTCTACGTTGTCCCTTCTCGTCATGCAGTTTGTGCCTCTGCTGCTTGTGCTGTTAGGAATCGCTCCTTGAAAGACGAGCGAGAGCGTCCTTCCGGGTGCATTGCACTGAGTCGAGTGCTCGCTCGGGACTTTGCTCTCGGGGCCAAGGCAAGAGGGCGTGCTTGCCCGCAGAACTGAGAACACGCTGTTGGGCAGAGCTGCAACTGACCGCCGGAGTTCAGCTGTCGCCGGACGGCAGAAGGCGAAGAACGAAGCCGCTTGCGAGCGGCGCAGTGCAGCGAAGAGCTCTCCGAATTCGCCGCTAGCTCCACGGTCCTTCTCAGCTGCGAGTAGCAGCGCTCGCAGTACACGGAGCTTCGCAAGGCCCGAAGACCCGGAGGGAAGTATGGCACACGGAAATGTGCCAGGACAGAGACGTGTTCTACGTTGTCCCTTCTCGTCATGCAGTTTGTGCCTCTGCTGCTTGTGCTGTTAGGAATCGCTCCTTGAAAGACGAGCGAGAGCGTCCTTCCGGGTGCATTGCACTGAGTCGAGTGCTCGCTCGGGACTTTGCTCTCGGGGCCAAGGCAAGAGGGCGTGCTTGCCCGCAGAACTGAGAACACGCTGTTGGGCAGAGCTGCAACTGACCGCCGGAGTTCAGCTCTCGCCGGACGGCAGAAGGCGAAGAACGAAGCCGCTTGCGAGCGGCGCAGTGCAGCGAAGAGCTCTCCGAATTCGCCGCTAGCTCCACGGTCCTTCTCAGCTGCGAGTAGCAGCGCTCGCAGTACACGGAGCTTCGCAAGGCCCGAAGACCCGGAGGGAAGTATGGCACACGGAAATGTGCCAGGACAGAGACGTGTTCTACGTTGTCCCTTCTCGTCATGCAGTTTGTGCCTCTGCTGCTTGTGCTGTTAGGAATCGCTCCTTGAAAGACGAGCGAGAGCGTCCTTCCGGGTGCATTGCACTGAGTCGAGTGCTCGCTCGGGACTTTGCTCTCGGGGCCAAGGCAAGAGGGCGTGCTTGCCCGCAGAACTGAGAACACGCTGTTGGGCAGAGCTGCAACTGACCGCCGGAGTTCAGCTGTCGCCGGACGGCAGAAGGCGAAGAACGAAGCCGCTTGCGAGCGGCGCAGTGCAGCGAAGAGCTCTCCGAATTCGCCGCTAGCTCCACGGTCCTTCTCAGCTGCGAGTAGCAGCGCTCGCAGTACACGGAGCTTCGCAAGGCCCGAAGACCCGGAGGGAAGTTTCGGCACACGAAAATGTGCCAGGACAGAGGACGTGTTCTACGTTGTCCCTTCTCGTCATGCAGTTTGTGCCTCTGCTGCTTGTGCTGTTAGGAATCGCTCCTTGAAAGACGAGCGAGAGCGTCCTTCCGGGTGCATTGCACTGAGTCGAGTGCTCGCTCGGGACTTTGCTCTCGGGGCCAAGGCAAGAGGGCGTGCTTGCCCGCAGAACTGAGAACACGCTGTTGGGCAGAGCTGCAACTGACCGCCGGAGTTCAGCTGTCGCCGGACGGCAGAAGGCGAAGAACGAAGCCGCTTGCGAGCGGCGCAGTGCAGCGAAGAGCTCTCCGAATTCGCCGCTAGCTCCACGGTCCTTCTCAGCTGCGAGTAGCAGCGCTCGCAGTACACGGAGCTTCGCAAGGCCCGAAGACCCGGAGGGAAGTTTCGCACACGAAAATGTGCCAGGACAGAGACGTGTTCTACGTTGTCCCTTCTCGTCATGCAGTTTGTGCCTCTGCTGCTTGTGCTGTTAGGAATCGCTCCTTGAAAGACGAGCGAGAGCGTCCTTCCGGGTGCATTGCACTGAGTCGAGTGCTCGCTCGGGACTTTGCTCTCGGGGCCAAGGCAAGAGGGCGTGCTTGCCCGCAGAACTGAGAACACGCTGTTGGGCAGAGCTGCAACTGACCGCCGGAGTTCAGCTGTCGCCGGACGGCAGAAGGCGAAGAACGAAGCCGCTTGCGAGCGGCGCAGTGCAGCGAAGAGCTCTCCGAATTCGCCGCTAGCTCCACGGTCCTTCTCAGCTGCGAGTAGCAGCGCTCGCAGTACACGGAGCTTCGCAAGGCCCGAAGACCCGGAGGGAAGTATCGCACACGAAAATGTGCCAGGACAGAGACGTGTTCTACGTTGTCCCTTCTCGTCATGCAGTTTGTGCCTCTGCTGCTTGTGCTGTTAGGAATCGCTCCTTGAAAGACGAGCGAGAGCGTCCTTCCGGGTGCATTGCACTGAGTCGAGTGCTTCGCTCGGGACTTTGCTCTCGGGGCCAAGGCAAGAGGGCGTGCTTGCCCGCAGAACTGAGAACACGCTGTTGGGCAGAGCTGCAACTGACCGCCGGAGTTCAGCTGTCGCCGGACGGCAGAAGGCGAAGAACGAAGCCGCTTGCGAGCGGCGCAGTGCAGCGAAGAGCTCTCCGAATTCGCCGCTAGCTCCACGGTCCTTCTCAGCTGCGAGTAGCAGCGCTCGCAGTACACGGAGCTTCGCAAGGCCCGAAGACCCGGAGGGAAGTATGGCACACGAAAATGTGCCAGGACAGAGACGTGTTCTACGTTGTCCCTTCTCGTCATGCAGTTTGTGCCTCTGCTGCTTGTGCTGTTAGGAATCGCTCCTTGAAAGACGAGCGAGAGCGTCCTTCCGGGTGCATTGCACTGAGTCGAGTGCTCGCTCGGGACTTTGCTCTCGGGGCCAAGGCAAGAGGGCGTGCTTGCCCGCAGAACTGAGAACACGCTGTTGGGCAGAGCTGCAACTGACCGCCGGAGTTCAGCTGTCGCCGGACGGCAGAAGGCGAAGAACGAAGCCCGCTTGCGAGCGGCGCAGTGCAGCGAAGAGCTCTCCGAATTCGCCGCTAGCTCCACGGTCCTTCTGCAGCTGCGAGTAGCAGCGCTCGCAGTACACGGAGCTTCGCAAGGCCCGAAGACCGGAGGGAAGTATGGCACACGAAAATGTGCCAGGACAGAGACGTGTTCTACGTTGTCCCTTCTCGTCATGCAGTTTGTGCCTCTGCTGCTTGTGCTGTTAGGAATCGCTCCTTGAAAGACGAGCGAGAGCGTCCTTCCGGGTGCATTGCACTGAGTCGAGTGCTCGCTCGGGACTTTGCTCTCGGGGCCAAGGCAAGAGGGCGTGCTTGCCCGCAGAACTGAGAACACGCTGTTGGGCAGAGCTGCAACTGACCGCCGGAGTTCAGCTGTCGCCGGACGGCAGAAGGCGAAGAACGAAGCCGCTTGCGAGCGGCGCAGTGCAGCGAAGAGCTCTCCGAATTCGCCGCTAGCTCCACGGTCCTTCTGAGCTGCGAGTAGCAGCGCTCGCAGTACACGGAGCTTCGCAAGGCCCGAAGACCCGGAGGGAAGTATGGCACACGAAAATGTGCCAGGACAGAGACGTGTTCTACGTTGTCCCTTCTCGTCATGCAGTTTGTGCCTCTGCTGCTTGTGCTGTTAGGAATCGCTCCTTGAAAGACGAGCGAGAGCGTCCTTCCGGGTGCATTGCACTGAGTCGAGTGCTCGCTCGGGACTTTGCTCCCGGGGCCAAGGCAAGAGGGCGTGCTTGCCCGCAGAACTGAGAACACGCTGTTGGGCAGAGCTGCAACTGACCGCCGGAGTTTCAGCTGTCGCCGGACGGCAGAAGGCGAAGAACGAAGCCGCTTGCGAGCGGCGCAGTGCAGCGAAGAGCTCTCCGAATTCGCCGCTAGCTCCACGGTCCTTCTGAGCTGCGAGTAGCAGCGCTCGCAGTACACGGAGCTTCGCAAGGCCCGAAGACCCGGAGGGAAGTTTCGCACACGAAAATGTGCCAGGACAGAGACGTGTTCTACGTTGTCCCTTCTCGTCATGCAGTTTGTGCCTCTGCTGCTTGTGCTGTTAGGAATCGCTCCTTGAAAGACGAGCGAGAGCGTCCTTCCGGGTGCATTGCACTGAGTCGAGTGCTCGCTCGGGACTTTGCTCCCGGGGCCAAGGCAAGAGGGCGTGCTTGCCCGCAGAACTGAGAACACGCTGTTGGGCAGAGCTGCAACTGACCGCCGGAGTTCAGCTGTCGCCGGACGGCAGAAGGCGAAGAACGAAGCCGCTTGCGAGCGGCGCAGTGCAGCGAAGAGCTCTCCGAATTCGCCGCTAGCTCCACGGTCCTTCTCAGCTGCGAGTAGCAGCGCTCGCAGTACACGGAGCTTCGCAAGGCCCGAAGACCCGGAGGGAAGTATCGCACACGAAAATGTGCCAGGACAGAGACGTGTTCTACGTTGTCCCTTCTCGTCATGCAGTTTGTGCCTCTGCTGCTTGTGCTGTTAGGAATCGCTCCTTGAAAGACGAGCGAGAGCGTCCTTCCGGGTGCATTGCACTGAGTCGAGTGCTCGCTCGGGACTTTGCTCCCGGGGCCAAGGCAAGAGGGCGTGCTTGCCCCGCAGAACTGAGAACACGCTGTTGGGCAGAGCTGCAACTGACCGCCGGAGTTCAGCTGTCGCCGGACGGCAGAAGGCGAAGAACGAAGCCGCTTGCGAGCGGCGCAGTGCAGCGAAGAGCTCTCCGAATTCGCCGCTAGCTCCACGGTCCTTCTCAGCTGCGAGTAGCAGCGCTCGCAGTACACGGAGCTTCGCAAGGCCCGAAGACCCGGAGGGAAGTATGGCACACGAAAATGTGCCAGGACAGAGGACGTGTTCTACGTTGTCCCTTCTCGTCATGCAGTTTGTGCCTCTGCTGCTTGTGCTGTTAGGAATCGCTCCTTGAAAGACGAGCGAGAGCGTCCTTCCGGGTGCATTGCACTGAGTCGAGTGCTCGCTCGGGACTTTGCTCCCGGGGCCAAGGCAAGAGGGCGTGCTTGCCCGCAGAACTGAGAACACGCTGTTGGGCAGAGCTGCAACTGACCGCCGGAGTTCAGCTGTCGCCGGACGGCAGAAGGCGAAGAACGAAGCCGCTTGCGAGCGGCGCAGTGCAGCGAAGAGCTCTCCGAATTCGCCGCTAGCTCCACGGTCCTTCTCAGCTGCGAGTAGCAGCGCTCGCAGTACACGGAGCTTCGCAAGGCCCGAAGACCCGGAGGGAAGTATGGCACACGGAAATGTGCCAGGACAGAGACGTGTTCTACGTTGTCCCTTCTCGTCATGCAGTTTGTGCCTCTGCTGCTTGTGCTGTTAGGAATCGCTCCTTGAAAGACGAGCGAGAGCGTCCTTCCGGGTGCATTGCACTGAGTCGAGTGCTCGCTCGGACTTTGCTCCCGGGGCCAAGGCAAGAGGGCGTGCTTGCCCGCAGAACTGAGAACACGCTGTTGGGCAGAGCTGCAACTGACCGCCGGAGTTCAGCTGTCGCCGGACGGCAGAAGGCGAAGAACGAAGCCGCTTGCGAGCGGCGCAGTGCAGCGAAGAGCTCTCCGAATTCGCCGCTAGCTCCACGGTCCTTCTCAGCTGCGAGTAGCAGCGCTCGCAGTACACGGAGCTTCGCAAGGCCCGAAGACCCGGAGGGAAGTATGGCACACGGAAATGTGCCAGGACAGAGACGTGTTCTACGTTGTCCCTTCTCGTCATGCAGTTTGTGCCTCTGCTGCTTGTGCTGTTAGGAATCGCTCCTTGAAAGACGAGCGAGAGCGTCCTTCCGGGTGCATTGCACTGAGTCGAGTGCTCGCTCGGGACTTTGCTCCCGGGGCCAAGGCAAGAGGGCGTGCTTGCCCGCAGAACTGAGAACACGCTGTTGGGCAGAGCTGCAACTGACCGCCGGAGTTCAGCTGTCGCCGGACGGCAGAAGGCGAAGAACGAAGCCGCTTGCGAGCGGCGCAGTGCAGCGAAGAGCTCTCCGAATTCGCCGCTAGCTCCACGGTCCTTCTCAGCTGCGAGTAGCAGCGCTCGCAGTACACGGAGCTTCGCAAGGCCCGAAGACCCGGAGGGAAGTTATGGCACACGAAAATGTGCCAGGACAGAGACGTGTTCTACGTTGTCCCTTCTCGTCATGCAGTTTGTGCCTCTGCTGCTTCTGCTGTTAGGAATCGCTCCTTGAAAGACGAGCGAGAGCGTCCTTCCGGGTGCATTGCACTGAGTCGAGTGCTCGCTCGGGGACTTTGCTCCCGGGGCCAAGGGCAAGAGGGCGTGCTTGCCCGCAGAACTGAGAACACGCTGTTGGGCAGAGCTGCAACTGACCGCCGGAGTTCAGCTGTCGCCGGACGGCAGAAGGCGAAGAACGAAGCCGCTTGCGAGCGGCGCAGTGCAGCGAAGAGCTCTCCGAATTCGCCGCTAGCTCCACGGTCCTTCTCAGCTGCGAGTAGCAGCGCTCGCAGTACACGGAGCTTCGCAAGGCCCGAAGACCCGGAGGGAAGTATCGCACACGAAAATGTGCCAGGACAGAGACGTGTTCTACGTTGTCCCTTCTCGTCATGCAGTTTGTGCCTCTGCTGCTTGTGCTGTTAGGAATCGCTCCCTTGAAAGACGAGCGAGAGCGTCCTTCCGGGTGCATTGCACTGAGTCGAGTGCTCGCTCGGGACTTTGCTCCCGGGGCCAAGGCAAGAGGGCGTGCTTGCCCGCAGAACTGAGAACACGCTGTTGGGCAGAGCTGCAACTGACCGCCGGAGTTCAGCTGTCGCCGGACGGCAGAAGGCGAAGAACGAAGCCGCTTGCGAGCGGCGCAGTGCAGCGAAGAGCTCTCCGAATTCGCCGCTAGCTCCACGGTCCTTCTCAGCTGCGAGTAGCAGCGCTCGCAGTACACGGAGCTTCGCAAGGCCCGAAGACCCGGAGGGAAGTATCGCACACGAAAATGTGCCAGGACAGAGACGTGTTCTACGTTGTCCCTTCTCGTCATGCAGTTTGTGCCTCTGCTGCTTGTGCTGTTAGGAATCGCTCCTTGAAAGACGAGCGAGAGCGTCCTTCCGGGTGCATTGCACTGAGTCGAGTGCTCGCTCGGGACTTTGCTCTCGGGGCCAAGGCAAGAGGGCGTGCTTGCCCGCAGAACTGAGAACACGCTGTTGGGCAGAGCTGCAACTGACCGCCGGAGTTCAGCTGTCGCCGGACGGCAGAAGGCGAAGAACGAAGCCGCTTGCGAGCGGCGCAGTGCAGCGAAGAGCTCTCCGAATTCGCCGCTAGCTCCACGGTCCTTCTCAGCTGCGAGTAGCAGCGCTCGCAGTACACGGAGCTTCGCAAGGCCCGAAGACCCGGAGGGAAGTATCGCACACGAAAATGTGCCAGGACAGAGACGTGTTCTACGTTGTCCCTTCTCGTCATGCAGTTTGTGCCTCTGCTGCTTGTGCTGTTAGGAATCGCTCCTTGAAAGACGAGCGAGAGCGTCCTTCCGGGTGCATTGCACTGAGTCGAGTGCTCGCTCGGGACTTTGCTCTCGGGGCCAAGGCAAGAGGGCGTGCTTGCCCGCAGAACTGAGAACACGCTGTTGGGCAGAGCTGCAACTGACCGCCGGAGTTCAGCTGTCGCCGGACGGCAGAAGGCGAAGAACGAAGCCGCTTGCGAGCGGCGCAGTGCAGCGAAGAGCTCTCCGAATTCGCCGCTAGCTCCACGGTCCTTCTCAGCTGCGAGTAGCAGCGCTCGCAGTACACGGAGCTTCGCAAGGCCCGAAGACCCGGAGGGAAGTATCGCACACGAAAATGTGCCAGGACAGAGACGTGTTCTACGTTGTCCCTTCTCGTCATGCAGTTTGTGCCTCTGCTGCTTGTGCTGTTAGGAATCGCTCCTTGAAAGACGAGCGAGAGCGTCCTTCCGGGTGCATTGCACTGAGTCGAGTGCTCGCTCGGGACTTTGCTCTCGGGGCCAAGGCAAGAGGGCGTGCTTGCCCGCAGAACTGAGAACACGCTGTTGGGCAGAGCTGCAACTGACCGCCGGAGTTCAGCTGTCGCCGGACGGCAGAAGGCGAAGAACGAAGCCGCTTGCGAGCGGCGCAGTGCAGCGAAGAGCTCTCCGAATTCGCCGCTAGCTCCACGGTCCTTCTCAGCTGCGAGTAGCAGCGCTCGCAGTACACGGAGCTTCGCAAGGCCCGAAGACCCGGAGGGAAGTATCGCACACGAAAATGTGCCAGGACAGAGACGTGTTCTACGTTGTCCCTTCTCGTCATGCAGTTTGTGCCTCTGCTGCTTGTGCTGTTAGGAATCGCTCCTTGAAAGACGAGCGAGAGCGTCCTTCCGGGTGCATTGCACTGAGTCGAGTGCTCGCTCGGGACTTTGCTCTCGGGGCCAAGGCAAGAGGGCGTGCTTGCCCGCAGAACTGAGAACACGCTGTTGGGCAGAGCTGCAACTGACCGCCGGAGTTCAGCTGTCGCCGGACGGCAGAAGGCGAAGAACGAAGCCGCTTGCGAGCGGCGCAGTGCAGCGAAGAGCTCTCCGAATTCGCCGCTAGCTCCACGGTCCTTCTCAGCTGCGAGTAGCAGCGCTCGCAGTACACGGAGCTTCGCAAGGCCCGAAGACCCGGAGGGAAGTATCGCACACGAAAATGTGCCAGGACAGAGACGTGTTCTACGTTGTCCCTTCTCGTCATGCAGTTTGTGCCTCTGCTGCTTGTGCTGTTAGGAATCGCTCCTTGAAAGACGAGCGAGAGCGTCCTTCCGGGTGCATTGCACTGAGTCGAGTGCTCGCTCGGGACTTTGCTCCCGGGGCCAAGGCAAGAGGGCGTGCTTGCCCGCAGAACTGAGAACACGCTGTTGGGCAGAGCTGCAACTGACCGCCGGAGTTCAGCTGTCGCCGGACGGCAGAAGGCGAAGAACGAAGCCGCTTGCGAGCGGCGCAGTGCAGCGAAGAGCTCTCCGAATTCGCCGCTAGCTCCACGGTCCTTCTCAGCTGCGAGTAGCAGCGCTCGCAGTACACGGAGCTTCGCAAGGCCCGAAGACCCCGGAGGGAAGTATGGCACACGAAAATGTGCCAGGACAGAGACGTGTTCTACGTTGTCCCTTCTCGTCATGCAGTTTGTGCCTCTGCTGCTTGTGCTGTTAGGAATCGCTCCTTGAAAGACGAGCGAGAGCGTCCTTCCGGTGCATTGCACTGAGTCGAGTGCTCGCTCGGGACTTTGCTCCCGGGGCCAAGGCAAGAGGGCGTGCTTGCCCGCAGAACTGAGAACACGCTGTTGGGCAGAGCTGCAACTGACCGCCGGAGTTCAGCTGTCGCCGGACGGCAGAAGGCGAAGAACGAAGCCGCTTGCGAGCGGCGCAGTGCAGCGAAGAGACTCTCACGAGAGTGTCGCACGCTCGCTCCACGGTCCTTCTCAGCTGAGAGTAGCAGCGCTCGCAGTACACGGAGCTCGCAAGGCCCTGAAGACCCGGAGGGAATTATGGCACACGAAAATGTGCCAGGACAGAGACGTGTTCTACGTTGTCCCTTCTCGTCAGGCTAGTTTGTTGCCTCTGCTGCTTGTGCTGTTAGGATCGCTCCTTGAAAGACGAGCGAGTAGCGTCCTTCCGGGTGCATTGCACTGAGTCGAGTGCTCGCTCGGGGACTTTGCTCCCGGGTCCAAGTGCAAGAGGCGTGCTTGCCCGCAGAACTGAGAACACGCTGTTGGGCAGAGCTGCAACTGACCGCCGGAGTTCAGCTGGTCGCCGGAGGCAGAAGGCGAAAGAACGAAGCCGCTTGCGAGCGGCGCAGTTGCAAGGGGCGGGGAAAAGGGAAGGGGACCC